>NC_090359.1:27488880-27566520 GCF_035084215.1 Heptranchias perlo | reverse complement strand
AGATTTAATAATAATTTTCAAAAGGGAATTGGATAAATACTTGAAAAGGAAAAATTTGCAGGGCTATGGGGAAAGAGCAGGGGAGTGGGATTAATTGGATAGCTCTTTCAGAGCTGGCACAGGCACGGTGGGCCAAATGGCCTCCTTCCATGCTGTACGATTCTATGGTTCGTAAAAATAAAAAATCTACGAACTCACCTGGTTGCCTGTCTCTGCTCAGAGAACTGTCCAGTCGGTTACCACGGTTGCGACGCCTTCGACTCCTGTTCCGTCGTGGGGGCCTCCCCTCGCTCTCGTCTGGGGAAGGGGGAAAAGGAATGACCCAGATTAGTGCAGTCTCACCCATTTCTCAGTTAGACAAATCCCATCATTTCATGACATGGGCCAGGAACAACATTCATCGATCATCCTTGCCTCTCATTTCTTTTTTGAACACCAATTTTAGATGCACCTTTTGTCCCTTTTAGTGTCTCAGCAAAATATGATGATCTTTTTGAAAAAGGGTTTCAACCTTCACACCACTGACTTTTCCAATATTTTATTTGAATTTGTTTATAGTGTAAGATGGTCTCAGTGGCGCTCTCTCGTAAATTTTATTTGACTAGTGATGATTAAAAAGGAGCAATCTCTAATGGGCTGCGACTAACGGGAGGGGGACTCGATGGCCAACTTCAATTTTAAAGGGGATACAGGAACAGAGACCTGGGGGTGTATGTACACAAATCTTGGAAAGTGGCAGGACAAGTTGAGAAGGCTTTTAAGAAAATTTGTGGGATCCCGGGCTTCATAAACGGAGGGACTGAGTACAAAAGCAAGGAAGTTATGCTAAACCTTTATAAATCACCGTTTAGGCCCCAGCTGGCATATTATGTCCAATTCTGGGCAACACACTTTAGGGAGGATGTCAAGGCCTTGGAGAAGGTGCAGAGGAAATTTACTAGAATGGTACCAGGGATGAGGGACTTCAGTTACATGGAGAGAGTAGAGAAGCTGGGATTGTTCTCCTTACAGCAGAGAAAGTTAAGGGGAGATTTAATAGAGGTGTTGAAATTATGAAGGGTTTTGATAGAGCAAATAAGGAGAAACTGTTTCCACTGGCAGGAGGGTCGGTAACCAGTGGACACAGATTTAAAGTAATTAGCAAAAGAGCCAGAGGCGAGATGAGAATTTTTTTTTCACGCAACGAGTTATGATCTGGAACACACTGACTGAAAGGGCAGTGGAAGCAGATTCAGTAGTAACTTTCAAAAAGGGAAATAAATACTTCAAGGGGAAAAGTTTGCAGAACTATGGGGGAAAGAGCAGGATGAGTGGGACTAATTGGATAGCTCTTTCAAAGAGCTGGCACAGGCATGATGGGCCGAATGGCTTCTTTCTCTGCTCGGTGTTTCTACTACACAATTGCTCGTACAATAGCCCTCTCCCTAGCCCGTTACATACCCACACCGTTCTCATTGATGGACGCATTATCGGACTCCACAACTCCGTCCATCATGGTGGCATCGTCGTCAGTGCGCCGCCTGCGGGACCTGCGACGCCGGTTCGCGTTGGTGTGCGATTCGCTGGCGTCCGTGTCACCGGTTTGATCGGTTTCCGCGTTCTCCAGCAGGCTGTAAGGGTTACTGTCGGGGTCTTTCAGCACTGGCACACGTGAGCAAACAAACAGAATTAACACAAGACACAAAGAAAAATACCGTGCAATATAGGGGGATATCGGACGAGGCTCCGTCCCCAAACAGCACAGACACGGGCTGCAAAGGCTGGAGCTCCTTTAAGGAACAGCTGATAACCATATCCTTCCCGCACTGAGCCCAGTTTGTTCATCAGTCCCGTTCAACTATTTAAATATAAAAACCTCGCCCTCATGTCCCTCAGTGGCTCTGTCCACCCGACCTCTACAGCCTACTTCAGACTTACTTTCTCTGGACACATTTGGTCGTTTGACTCAGGCCTCCTGGGCAATCCGCTCCATCCCTGGGCAGCAGAGTTTTTAGCCGCCTAGAATGTGTACTCCAAATCCTTCTGCCTCTCTCTATCCTCCTTTAAAACCCTTAAAACTCCAGAGAATTGACCCCGTAATCAGTATGACATTCCCAGTCTAGCACTGAGGGAGTGCTAGACTGTTGGAGGTGCTGTCTTTCAGATGAAAGATTAAACCGAGACACCGTCTGCCCTCTCAGGTGGATGCAAAAGATCCCACAGCCACTATTTCGAAGAGCAGGGGAGTCCTGGGCCAATATTTATCCCGCAATCAACATCACTAAAAAACAGATGATCTGGTCATTATCTCATTGCTGTTTGTGGGGAGCTTGCTGTGCACAAATTGGCTTTTTAAAAAAAAGCGTTCATGGGATGTGCCCATCCCTAATTGCCCTTGAGACGGTGGTGGCAAGCCGCCTTGAACCGCTGCAGTCCCTGAGGTGAAGGTTCTCCCACAGTGCTTTTAGGTAGGGAGTTCCAGGATTTTGACCCAGCGACGATGAAGGAATGGCAATATATTTCCAAGTCAGGGTGGTGTGTGACTTGGAGGGGAATGTGCAGGTGGTGTTGTTCCCATGTACCTGTTGCCCTTGTCCTTGTAGGTGATAGAGGTCGCGGGTTTGGGAGGTGCTGTCGTAGAAGCCTTGGCGAGTTGCTGCAGTGCATCCTGTGGATGGTACACACTGCAGCCACAGTGCGCCAGTGGTGAAGGGGGTGAATGTTTAGGGTGGTAGATGGGGTGCCAATCAAGCGGGCTGCTTTGTCCTGGATGGTGTTGAGCTTCTTGAGTGTTGTTGGAGCTGCACTCATCCAGGCAAGTGGAGAGTGTTCCATCACACTCCTGACTTGTGCCTCGTAGATGGTGGAAAGGCTTTGGGGAGTCACTCGCCGCAGAATACGCAGCCTCTGACCTGCTCCTGTATTTATATGGCTGGTCCAGTTAAGTTTCTGGTCAATGGTGATTCCCAGGATATTGATGGTGGGGGATTCGGTGATGGTAATGCCATTGAATGTCAAGGGGAGGTGGTTAGACTCTCTTGGAGATTGTCATTGCCTGGCTCAAATGTTACTTGCCACTTATCAGCTCAAGCCTGGATGTTGTCCAGGTCTTGCTGCATGCAGGCACGGACTGCTTCGTTATCTGAGGGGGTGTGAATGGAACTGAACACAATCATCAGCGATTATCCCCATTTCTGACCTTATGATGGAGGGAAGGTCATTGATGAAGCAGCTGAAGATGGTTGGGTCTAGGACACTGTCCTGAGGAACTCCTGCAGCAATATCCTGGGGCTGAGATGATTGGCCTCCAACAACCACTACCATCTTCCTTTGTGCCAGGTATGACGACAGCCACTGGAGAGTTTTCCCCGATTCCCACTGACCTCAATTTTACTAGGGCTCCTTGGTGCCACACTCGGTCAAATGCTGCCTTGATGTCTCACCTCACCTCTGGAATTCAGCTCTTTTGTCCATGTTTGGACCAAGGCTGTAATGAGGTCTGGAGCCGAGTGGTCCTGGTGGAACCCAAACTGAGCATCGGTGAGCAGGTTATTGGTGAGTAAGTGCCGCTTGATAGCACTGTCGACGACACCTTCCATCACTTTGCTGATGATTGAGAGTAGACTGATGGGGCGGTAATTGGCTGGATTGGATTTGTCCTGTTTTTTGTGGACAGGACATACCTGGACAATTTTCCACATTGTCGGGTAGATGCCAGTGTTGTAGCTGTACTGGAACAGCTTGGCTAGAGGCACGGCTAGTAGCACAAGTCTTCAGCATTACAGCCGAGATGTTGTCGGGGCCCACAGCCTTTGTTGTATCCAGTGCATTCAGCAGTGAGCCGTGGAGTGAATCGAATTGGCTGAAGACTGGCTTCTGTGATGGTGGGGAAATCGGGAGGAGGCCGAGATGGATCATCCACTTGGCACTTCTGGCTGAAGATGGTTGCAAACGCTTCAGCGTTTCCCTACATCACAACAGTGACTGCACTTCAAAAGTAATTAATTGGCTGTGAAGTGCTTTGGGACGTCCTGAAGTCGTGAACGGCACTGTTTAAAACACAATTTCATTCTTTCTTTCTCAAAACCCATCTGTTCAATCACCACCTCCTAAACTCACTCTCCTCCCTCCTGCTCCCCCCCCACCCCGAGCTCAGCATTCCGTTCCTCTTACCACCACCCTGTAAAGTGCCATGATTTTGTATATTAAAAAGGACCACATAAATCCAAGCTGTTGCTGTCGACAATAGATCTGTTATTTGAGAATGATATTAATTAAGTCGATGGGCCTTCATCTAAAGTGACCTTGTGATACGATGGGGAATACCCAACTTATTCCACTTGGGACAAACTATGCCATAAGTTATTTGACAACTTATCAGCTACAAAGTGATTTTCATGCATCATATTATAGACAATCTTATCTGACTGTAGTCCTTTCAAAAAAAAAGATGGGGTCCGTACTGGGGAATATAACACATTCCCCAGGAGGAAGCCATTCAGCCCCTCACGTCTGCTCCGCCATTCAGTTGGATCATGGGTGATCTGTATCTTAACTCCATCCGTCCACCATGGTTCTGTAACCCTTAATCCCCATACCCAACAAAAATCGACCAATCTCAGTTTTGAAATGTTCAATTGACCCCCAGCTTCGACAGCTTTTGGTGGGGGGGGGGGGGGGGGGGGGGGGGAGAGAAAGAGTTTTCCAGATTTCCAGAACATTTTACAGGTTCTGCCGACTGGAATAACGTTCTTTACAGGAGGCTCGCAAACTAATTTCATCTCGGAGGCTGTGACTACCTCAGCCTGAACTTGAGCCAGGTCCTAGGAACACGCAGCATTCTAACCCACTGAGTCAGTCAGTCCTGGTCACACTTGTAAATTTTAGTTAGCAATGCTCACGAAACCAGAAATACTATCCAAAGCTCAGAAGTTTTTTTAAAATAATTTTTTACAGCTCACGTTACCTGCACTGATTGAGGAAGTGCCGCCTCGACCTCCGCCGCGACCTCTCCCGGAGGGAGGACCTCCTCGACCACGCCCTCCGGTCGACCGCCTACGGTTAGTGTCCGACCCCTGCCTGCGATCCCGGTCCTCGTCCGCCTGGGCCAGGGACCAATCACTGAGCTCGTCCCTGCGTTCTGATTCAGTCTCAGATGCATTGGAGAAATCGGAGTTGGCATCTGCGGCGGGTAAAATTCAGACATTAGGCTGCATTTCGAAGTAAATATTCTGGCTCTATATCTACCTCCATCACACTTTGTTCCGCACCTAGCTGAGCAGACCCAACATGGTGATGAGCTTCCATGCACAAGTCATCCAAATCAAGCCACTGGTCAATCGGCACAGCCAGCTCCTGGTTACTCGATATGGAATGCAAACTCCTTGGTCCGTTTGGCCAGAAGCGAAGTGCATGACCCAACCCATTTATTTCTCTAGTTTTCTTCCCACATTCTCCAAGTGTCAGTTTGGCTCAGCGAGCAGCGCTCACACCTCGGAGACAGGTCGCGAGTTAAAGCCATGCTCTAGGCCGAAACTCTCAGTGCAGCACCAAGGGAGAGTGATCGACGCTCACCCGTCCAGGGATACAAGTGAACAATGACCACGTGGGCGAGGTATCAGAGGGCAGGATGGAGCCATACCCGGGCAAAGAAAAACCACCCCAAAGGGAGGAAACAGGGGCAATTAAACACAACACGTTAAGAGTTACAATGGATTCAGTGACAACAACTTGCACTTATATAGTGCCTTTAATGTGGTAAAACGTCCCAAGGCGCTTCACAGGAGTGTAATGCGACAAAATTTGACAAATTTGAGATATTAGGACAGGTGACCAAAAGCTTAGTCAAAGAGGTAGGTTTTAAAGGAGGGGAGAGGGGCAGAGAGGCAGAGGGGTTTAGGGAGGGAATTCCAGAGCTTAGGACCTGGGCGGCTGAAGACACGGCCGCCAACGGTGGAGCAAAGGAACTCGGAATTTCAGTGACAGCAAGAGGAGTGTTTCCGCTGCATATAATTCGACTTATATTTTTAAACAAGTTACAAAGTAAAAAGAAAGTCAAACGACCTGCCACATCACAAGCGGCAGCAAGACCGGCAATTTAAAAGCCACGAACCTCGTCGCCCGCGCCCTCGGCCACTATAGGACCTCGAGCTGTGCATGGAGGAGGCAGTGCTGTCGTCGGTGGTGTAGCCGCGCTCCTTGTCTGTGCGGTTGGACAGGGGACGGTATCCCACGCCGATCTGTCGGAGCTGCTCATCTATTTGCAGCCTTTCCATTCGCAGCTGTTCCACCTCCTGCAGGAAGGACAGAGGCACTGCGAGTCCACAACTGCTTCTCCAGACACTCAACAGATGTGATCAAATTAAACGAGCAATCGGAACGTTTTAACTCCCTCTGCACCGCTCCCCCACCCCCCCCTCTCCTGAAGGCAAGGCTCTATCAGAGTACAGTTCCAGGTCACTGACTGCCCTCCAGTACCATTCTTCCTCTGTAAAGCAAGTGCCGTCCAGTCTAATCCTGTCCCTACCTGCCAGCAATAGTTAAAAAAGACTTGCATTTGTATAGCGCCTTTCACGACCTCAGGATGTCCCAATGCACTTGGTTACAGACAATTAAGTACTTTTGAAGTATAGTCACTGTTGTAATGTAGGAAACACAACAGCCAATTTGTGCACAGCAAGATCCCACAAAGAGCAATGTGATAACAATCAGATAATTGTTTTTTTAAAAAAAATGTGATGTTGGTTGAGAGATAAATATTGGCCAGGACACCGGGGAGAACTCCCCCCTCTTCTTCCAACAGCAGTCGTGGGATCTTTTCCGTCCACC
This sequence comes from Heptranchias perlo, assembly GCF_035084215.1. Lineage (NCBI taxonomy): Eukaryota > Metazoa > Chordata > Chondrichthyes > Hexanchiformes > Hexanchidae > Heptranchias > Heptranchias perlo. The sequence goes on along the minus strand of NC_090359.1, from coordinate 27,559,713 downwards.
TGAGGGGGCAGACAGGGCTTCGGTTTAATGTCTCATCTGAAAGACGGCACCTCCGACAGTGCAGCACTCCCTCAGTACTGGCACTGGGAGTGTCAGCCTAGATTATGAGCTCAAGTTTCTGAAGTGGGGCTCGAGCCCTTGACCTTCTGACGCAGGAGTGTGCGCTACCCACTGAGCCACGGCTGATACTGTCGGGGGGCAGTGATGAGGAGTGGGACTCTGGCAAATGTTCCCCATTCCCAGCCCTGAGGCACTACGATTAGTGTGACAATTCCAACTCTTCTCTCCGTCCTACACCCACCCCCCTCAAACATCTGCGCTGAGGGATGTTGCCAACTTAGTGCAAACTGTGGCCGGTATATATTTTTTTGTGAATTTGCAGTGGAAAGGGGAACTGGGCTCAGAATGCCTAGAGCTCACTCAAAGCATTGAGCAGAAAAATCCACATCATTCAAATAGTTTGGTCTTTCCATCTCGGAGGAATGATTGAGGAACTAGCAACCAGATGTGCCCAGGATCAAAACGGTCACACACACACACTACACGCGTGCTAGAAGTACACAGCGACCCTGACAGCATTTCAGAAGTTATTCATTGCCCAGGACATGCTTTGGGACATCCAGAGATGCGATGCAAATTCTTTGAAGCATGTCGATGTACGATGTTGTAAAGGTTTACGATACATTGATCGCCGCTACTTATCAAGGCACTTGGACATGCTCCAGACACACTGACAAAACAAATTCCAACTGGGTTGGTGCGAGGCTGTTATTTAATGGCACAGCCTGTAGGGGGTGTAGTTGCAGTTTCATTGACGGCCAGCAGAACTCTATAGAAAGATCGGGCTTTCAAAACAACACAGTTCACGCGTCGATATTAAACAGTGAGACAGGGCAAAAAAGGAACAAACTTTAGTCGATAGCTTTAACATACGAGGGAAAAGTTGGATGCTGCTGCAATATAAAAAGATGTCCACCAAAGAACACACTGGCACGCAGCACTGTACATGGTAGTCCAGTGCTACAATGGAATACAGAAACAAGCTGCTCGCTTTGATATCCTGGGAAGATTTATTGCTGCTGTTCCTTGAACAGGCACAGTCAGGATTACTTAACAGAGAATAGGTGATAAAACATAATTATTTGTACTCTTGTTAAAAATGAACCCTCATCGTTTTTCTTTTTGTTGCTGGGGTGGGGGTGGGGGGGAAAAGAGAAAGAGAAGACGACTTTTATTTAAAAACACATAACAGTGACGAGACCATTGTATGTCCAGGGGTTTGGGGGAGAAAAAAAGGGGTAGAAACGGCACCTTCCCTGGGTGGGGCCAGGAGAGACGGAGACACAGAATTGTCTACCCTCCACACTCACTGTGGACGGATCCATGGCACTGGCAGCCAGCGGGTATCTTGCCCACCATGAACTAGCCAGGACAGCCTCTGGGCATGGGACTGTAACTGTGGAGCCAACGGTGTAAGCTGATCCTGCTCCTGCCGGACACCCACAAAGGCAAATTTTCCAGCAGAGGTTTGGGGTGGGGAGGAGAACGCAGGACCAGGAGCAGGAATGCTGGCTGATATTTCTTTCCCTCTCCTCTCCCCCCTCCCCCCCCCGCCCCCACCACTCTACCCAGGGACACTGACTATAGAGAACCCAACACACTGCCCTCATTGAGATCGGCTAATCGGACTTGGCCCAGTACCATACTGTGCAGGACATTTAGTCACTGACCGAACCCAACACTCAAATGGTGGTGAATGAAAAATTGCAAATGACAAATCAAAAAAAAAGTGGAATCTACTGTTCCTGGAACATTCAGGAGGTCAGTCAGCGTCTGAAACAAATGAATGGACCCATCACAGTCTCTTTCAGATGCTGACTGACCCGTGTACTTTCACAGCTTTCGGATGAGACGTTAAACTGAGGCCCCCTCTGCCCTCTTGGGTGGACGTAAAAGACACCACGGCCACTATATTGAATTAGAGCAGGGGAGTTCTCCCTGGTGTCCTGGGCCTGTATTTATCCCTCAACCAACATCACAAACAGATGATCTGGTTATCTGACAAGGCAGCAGCTCACCACCACCTGCTCAAGGGCAATTAGGGATGGGCAATAAATGCTGGCCTTGCCAGCGACGCCCACATCCCAAGAATGAATTAAAAAACTCATTGCTGTTTGTGGGATCTTGCTGTGCGCAAATTGGCCGTCGCATTTCCTACATTACAACAGTGACTACACTTCAAAAAGTACTTTGGGACATCCTGAGGTTGTGAACGCACTATAGAAATGCAAGTTTGTTTGTTCTTGTTTATATAGTTTTTACTTCAATCCTGGTGACTAGGATTCAATATATGTTAAGTCCCAATGGAGCCAGACTGACCTGAAGCTGATTAAAATATTAGCAAGCTTTGCTGATGAAACGCAATCCCAGATGTTACATGTGGAAGAAACTTGCTCAAAACACAACACAGGGAAGGTGAGCGCAGTGTGAACTGTCAGGAGATCCTGACCTACAAGAGCAGCTGAACACCAAAATAAAAACTCTCAGTAGTACAGGCAGCGACAGGAGTCTACATGCCTGTATTTCAGTTCGTGGAAGGGGTGGATGCGGCGAGGGGGGGTAGACATGGTATCCCAACAGAGCCGCACAATGCAGCTTGCTCTCCCGCAGGGCTCCGCACTGAATCAGACACTTCACCTCCCCTGGGAGCACGCCAGAGGTCGCGACACCGAGTTGTATTTAGACGCACAAGTGATGAGCTTTGAGAAATCCATTCCCGGGGGTAAGCAAATACCAGTAATCAAATTAACAAATGTCACAAAAAAAAACACACGCAGAGTGGAAGGAGGCACAGTTCTAAATTCATTCACTCTGACCCCCTGCCACACAAAATCAATTGGCACATTTTCAGCTTCAAGTACACAGATATCCACTCTCTGAATGCACACAGTTTAAGCTCACTGCTGTCCCAATTCAGTCCATATATGTGGCTCAGTGTTATGTTCCAAGTCTAATCAGTATCACTCTTGCACTCATACATAGCAACTTTACCCCCTCTGTATGAAGAACATGCATACAAGATACAATTATACTTTATGTAGAACCTTGCAGCACAGAAGGCGACCATTCAGCCCATCGTGCCTGTTCTTTGAAAGAGCTTTCCAATTAGTCCCACTTTTCCCCTCTCCCCATAGCTCTGCAATTTTTTTTCCCCCTTCAAGTATTTATCCAATTCCCTTTTGGAAAGTTATTATTGAATCTGCTTCCACCGCCCTTTCAGGCAGCGCATTCCGGATCGTAACTCGGTATTAAAAAAAATTCTCATCACCCCTCTGGTTCTTTTGCTAATTATCTTAAATCGGTGTCCTCTGGTTACTGACCTTCCTGTCAGTGGAAGCAGTTTCTCCCCATCTACCCTATCAAAACCCCGTATAATTTTGAACATCTCTTAAATCTCCCCTTAACTTCTGCATTAAAGAGAACAATCTCAGCTTATATCTCCCATATAAGGGACATACTGCCTTACATATTGTAAAGGGATTATATATAATACCTCTATTAAAAGGTGCATATTACTCACACACTTACACACACACACACTATTAGTGCCCTGTCTTTGGGTGGAGGGGAGCACCAATGCTTTGTGTCTCAGTGCTGTATACTGACTGATGCTCCCTGAATGGTGGGGTCGCCACACGTCCCAGTGGTGAGCAGGAGTTTCCAGCTCTCAAGGCAGAGACCCCTGGACCACACCATACCATGGAATCTTCCTCCACATTCCTAAGCTACGCTCCAGATGGGCAAGAGCAACAATTTGTTGAACTGTAACAATTACCGTCAGGTAAGACAGGTGATATTCCAGCAGCACTTGAGCGTTGACTAGATTCTCCTTGGTGCCAACGAACGTGAAAGGAACCATGCCCTGCAGGACAGAAAGGGAGAAACTAAAAGAGAAGGCTCGTACGTACAGTGCTTTCCAGACATGAAGTCTGACCGCTAGGTAACCTACAAAGTTGGGCTGGTGAGGGGGTCTTTGTTTGTCCATGTGTTGACCAGATGCCAAAGTACATCTGGCTCAGGAAGTACATCTTTCTCAGACTGGGTGACCTTTCACACAGTCTCAATCCATGTGGATTTTTTGGGGGGAGGTGGCTTTAACAAATGGCAGTCAGCTTGCTGCCATCTCAGTGGAATGCAACAACAGGCCTGCAGTTTGGGGGAGGGTGGGGGTGAACCCAAGAGTTTGCCCATGGTGGGACCAGGGGTCAGTCTGGGGAGGTCCAGCTTGCAGAGTGTTGGATCTGGTTCTGGGGATGCTTGGTGATCTTCTGAATGGCTGGATCTTTGGGCACCACCAGGTAACGTGAATTATTATGTTTCCCACACCATAGTCTCACCAGCTTTGTGAATCTGGGATTAATTTGCCCTGTAGTTTTGCTCCCCCCACCAGTCGGTGGAGAAGGTGCAACGTTCCAGAGAGTGGTCACTGATTCGGCACGTGGCCCTCAACAAGAAGATGGTGAGTAGCATTGCTTTATTAATTATTCAAAACAGACGGAATATGTAAATTTAGTAACATTACCATCAGAACCCAAGTGGGGTTTCACCAAAAGTGCTCACCTCCTCCCTAGGCAGCTTCTTATCGTTGTCTCCTTCAATCCGAACCCGCACCACACCAGACTTGTCCACAATCTCCTGAATTACTTTCCCGTTCTTGCCAATCACTTTGCCTGTGTTGCAAACACAAATACATGAACACCATTAACTGGCTACAAGTTATTCTTTAGCTAAATCCTCAAGCTGTTGAACAGTTGCTTTGCTATAAAAAGGAAAGTATTAAGAATCCTGACTGCACCCTTTGCAACTTCAATTAACAAAATGATGTTGCACCCCCTCTCCAATTTAACCAGTTCTTCTGGGCGATGGTACGAGTTGAACAGATAATATGAGATGTTCTAATTAATCTCAGGACTTTAGTACAGGACAGAATGTTCCCAGGCATCTGCCATATCCTCTCACCATCAGGTTACCAAGTGATATCGAAGAGAAGTCGGGTAACATCCACCGATTGCCCCACCATCTCCACGTTGACGTGGCAAGCCAGCGGGTACAGGATCCAGAGCTCTTGCTGTTTGACAGCACCAGGCACCACTGCACTGCCCAACAGCGGACTGGTTACCAAGGTAGGGACCACGGAGTGGCAAATTGCACACCTTGTGGGGAATGCCCTCATGGCTTCTTTCGCTCACGTGCACCGCAACTTTATCATGCACCCCAACTTTTCAGAGATTGCCATCGGTTACTAAGGTTTGTGAGGGGTACAAGAAATTACCAAAATTAAAAAAGTACAATATCCACAAAAGAAAATCATGGCATGTGATATTAGTAAACACACTAACAGTTGCTCTTCTCAGTCAGCTGGGTGTTTGACACACACTGAGCCCCATTACCAGGGTCAAGAGTCTCCAATTCAAACTACTGAGGAACCTATGCCCATCTGTAGAGTTTCTATTTTCCCCAATAAGGAGCACACACTCTCCCCGTAAGGACACGTCCCAATTAGGTGAAGGCTGACAGAGCCTAAGGGTTACTGCGAGAGATTTACCCGAGAGATTTCATTAGTGAGCCAGGCTGGCCGGCCAGTCAAGCATCAGTGCCCTGGAGTACTGTACACCCAGTGCAAGGCTGACCAAATACCCAAGAGACAGGCCAGTGCAGACCAGAGCCGCCCCTCGCTCCCTGCAGCCACTTCCCCTCTTTGGCGTAAAACCAGCTCACACAGCTGGATCTTGCACTGGAAGCCCCTCTGTTGTGCTCAGAGTTCTGAACCATGCAGGAGAGCCTGCGAATGCATCCTGCATGCCACACACTGAAACTGCGGTGGGACTTTGCTGGGCAACAGCGCAGACCAAAATGCCCGTTGACACCTTGCAGCTCGATCCCAGGAGGCTGCTTCTAGGCTGACTTGGTAAATGGGACTGTTTTACTGCAGATACTGAGCATTAACCAGGTTGAAGCTCAACACTTGCAGTTTAAAAAAAAAAGGAATTTATTATAAGCACAGTTAAGCGTTTGTTCAGGAACGGCACGAGGCGGAAAATACAGCCCCAAAACTCATCCTGCACGTGTATTCTGCGGGGAATCATTTCATTCGAATATAACGATTCGCTGTACAATTTCTGGTTCGCCTTCTGCCTCCCCTGTACGCGTACAGCTCAATGACAAAGACCCGCAAGTTGACCGGTTTAGAAGGTGCGGTTGATTATAGATGGAGCCAGTGACCGAGGGTTAGTTCAGTTCTGGTCAACACTCACCAACCAGGCTGCGCGGCACTTGGACCGAGTTTTCGGAGAATTCCAGGTACCCCCGAGCTTGTTTTACTGCTTCTGGTGTCTGGGGAAAAAGAAAAAAGTTATTAAAACATTTCCGCATTTTTTCCGCTGCTCTTCACTCTACAGGATGCGTGCGTGACCAAATTGCAGCTCGCTCCTATGGCAGTGATAATCAGATTGCAAGTACAAAAGCTGACCTGATCCCATTCACACCACTTCAATTTTTATTGGTTCTCTTCTGAAGGCATCAATTCATGCTGCAGTACTGTGTCTAGGCCCTCCAGAACACTGGCCAAGTGGTTATTCGAGCACAAATGTACTTGGAGAGCAATGCCGGGCTACTGAAGTGTGGTGGTGGTGGTGGTGGTGAGGGGGGGGGGGGGGGAAGGAAAGAGAAAGGGGGCAACACCTCAACCTTGCCTTCAACAGACATCCGCCTTCTTGTGGGAGTCACTGGATGGTGATCAGGAGCAGGAGCTCTGAGCTGATTCCTCCCCCTCTCCCAGCACAAGGGCAGTCACCAGCAGCCCGAATGATACCAGAATTGGAGGTTATAACCATCAGTAAAGGCTGAACAGGCTATGGCTCTTTTCTCTAGAAAAAAAAGTGAGGGGTGACTTGATAGAGGTATTTAAAATTATGATGGGGTTTGATAGGGTAGATGTAGAGATATTTCCACTTGTTGGGGGTGGGTGGGTGGGGGGGGGGGGGGAGTCCAAAACTAGGGGCCATAAATATAAGATAGTCACTAATAAATCCAATAAAGAATTCAGGAGAAGCTTCTTTACCCAGAGAGTAGTTAGAATGTGGAACTCGCTCCCACAAGGAGTGGTTGAGGCGAATAGCATAGATGCCTTTAAGGGGAAGCTAGATAAGTACATGAGGGAGAAAGGAATAGAAGGTTAGACTGATCGGGTGAGATGAAGTGGGGTGGGAGGAGGCTCGTGTGGAGCATAAACACCGGCATTGACCAGTGGGCCGAATGGCTTGTTTCTGTGCTGAAGGAGCTGAGTTTGGTTGAAAGGATTAATTGAACAAAGCAACGCTTAAACAGACTCTTCAAGGCAGCATGCAGGGAAGGTTGGCCACATTGGAAAAGTCTTATTCAGCAGACTGTCCCAGAAGGTTAAAAGATAAGACAGCTGTGAGGCCTTGAAAGTCTGAGAGAAGCTGCTGTAAACATCAGATGATGTTCTATCAACTTGTTTCAGACCATGGGAAAGAGTGTGGGGGGGAAGTACTGGAAGCTTCTTCTGCACCAGCCAGGAGGGTAAAAAACCAGCCATTTTACTAAGATCGAAGGGGACAGACCATGAGACCGACCAGAGACAGTCCAGAAGAACACCACGCAGGATGGCGATGGTTTATTAACACCTCGGTCTCCCGAAACAGAAGAATTGGTCATTCCAAGTATCATGTTGTACAAATCTCTTCGTAAAACTTGTATTTTAATGTTAATAAAACCAACAGTTAGAAAAGTAAATAAAACCTTGGTTGATTCTTACCTCTGATGACCCTCAAGAGTGAAGAGAGTGGAGCTAAAACCCTACAAGTAACCAGGTTAAAATGAATGCAGCCTTTCCACGTGCTCACCTCGCCATATATTCTGAACGTGCATGTGTCCTCATCAAGTTCAATTGCCGTCACCCCAGGAACCTTCCTAGCCTGCTGAATGTTGGCGCCATGTGTTCCGATCGCAAGACCCATCAAATCCTCACGAACACTGAACTCCTCTTGGAATGCAGCTGCCAGCTGCTTAGTGGTCTACGGAGTGCATCAGCGAAAAGAAAAGTCAGTGCATCAATTGTTCTTGCAGTAAACACTTGACCCAACACCTCAGAGTCCAAAGACCGCAAACTGAAATTCAACACCGCAACTTTACATATTGATGCTTCTCTTCACTCCTTCCCCTGCTCCCTCCGCCCGTGAGATGCATCACTGGAAGCTGCAAAACATGGGTTAGCCCAGCTGCGTCCAAACTCCACTCCGGGATCCCATTCAGCGGCCCTCGAACCCTGGCAATCTGACACTTGAAGCCCAGGCAACTCGAGGCCTATTTGTGCTTATTTCTCATTCATTTGTTTGTCCTGCTCGAATTTTATGAGCCTGGAGGTTTGGAAAAGGCTCTTTTTCTCAGTACAGTTGTCTCATTGGTAGATAAATCCTTAATCAGAACCCCAAGAGCCATTGGTGTCAGCAGCTTTAGACATCTGGGAATTAATGGGAGCAGGAATTTAAACTTTATATGGGTTTTTCCTGCCCCACACTGAGCCTCTGTGGTACACACCTACGTGACTACAAAGGCAAAAAGCTTGGACACCCCCTCGTGTTAAACAAATAGGGAACAATGGTGAGCTTTAGTGCCAGGTGTTAGTGGGAAAGTCCACTAACACGAGCAGCAATGGTAAATGTGGAGACACACTGGATTTTAAACTTTTAAGGGTTAGTGTTTTAAAGAAAAAAGATGAGTAATTCAGACTGGAAGCAGGAGATCTGCTGTTAACGGTCTGTCTGCCCAGTGCTGGCTGAACAAATATAGACGGCCCCATCGAAGCTGATCCCCACACCCACCCCGGCTCCTTTTACCTTTACCACCTGGGTTCAAATCCAGCCCAGACTGATGGGGTGAACGTCTCCGTCTGCTGGCTGTAAGGGTCCGGTGTGAAACATGTTCGCAATCTCTCCAATTGGGCAGTGACTCCCGGCACAAACCCCGCTGCTAATTTGGTACTTCAAACGTACAAAGGGTTTTAAAAAAATATTTGTTCTTGGGATGTGGCCGACACCGGCAAGGTCAGTATTTATTGCCAAGGGCATCGAGAGTCAAGCAGACAGTGTGGCACTGAAGCCACGCACCAGCTTCCCTTCCCTGAAGGACATTATTTAGGACTTCAGCTCATCCAAAACTCTACTGCCTGTATCCTAACTTGCACCACACACCCATCAGCCCTGTGCTTGCTGACCTACATTGGCTCCTGGTCCAACAGTGCCTCAATTTTAAAATTCTCATCCTAGTGTTTAAATCTCTCCATGGCCTCGCCCCCTCCTCCCTATCTTTCTAACCTCCTCCAGCCTACAACCCTCCAGTCCCTACGCTCTTCCAATTCTAGCCTCTTACGCATCCCCGATTTCCATCGCTCCACCATTGGCGGCTGTGCCTACAGCTGCCTAGGCCCTAAGCTCTGGAATTCCCTCCCTAAACCTCTCCACCTCCTTCAAGTCACTACTTAAAACCTACCTCTTTGACCAAGCTTTTGGTCACCTGTCCTAATATCTCCTTACATGGCTCGGTGTCACATTTTGTTTGATAATCGCTCCTGTGATGTGCCTTGGGAGGTTTTACTATGTTAAAGGCGCTATATAAATGTAAGTGGTTATTGTAGTTTCCCAACAATCCAGAAGCTTTCATGGGTTTTTCCCCCGGTGCCAGCCCACTTAATTTCATTTGCACACTTTGCCAGGGTGGGGTTTGAACTCTCAACCTCCGGGTTGCAAGTCCAATACCATGACCACTTGGCTACCGTACCCAACGGTTTGTAACTGGGAGACGTCACCTTTTCTCCAGCCAGCCTGCTCACCTCAAGGTGTTTTGTAGCTTCCTCGTTTCGGGACATCAGCATCAGTTTGGTGCGAATACTGCGGAAGTGCATGTCACTCAGCAAGCCCGCACGTTTCACAGTCGACTCGTTTATGGACTGCAAGATATATTGGAAGGTGTGTTACTCTCAAATCCTCTGCAATCACGCACACGACTGCAGATTATTTTAGGTTTTCCTCTATTTGTGTGTCTGGAACTTGTTTAAGGGGCGTAAGAACACAAGAAAAGTGGAGGATGAGGTAAGGCCACTAAGTCCAAAGTTCAGCTCCGATCACAACTCTTATTTTGTACTTTACAGCCTTCCGGCCTCAACAACTTTAGATAATAACCACCGCTCCCATTTTCTGGCACAATATGTGCTGGTAATGGTTCTGCTGTAATCATTTACTGCTCCTCTAGACCCATCTTTTGTTTCTTTACTTGTCCCATTACCATCCCCATGTCTTGCACCATCACCCCCTTTTGTCATTTAATCACTCCTGCCCTCCACCAGATCACAGACCTCCCCCATTGTTCTTTCCTTTCACCCTTTCCCCTGGCTCTGTACTTGCTTAAAACCTGTTAAATCTCCAACTTCTTGTAATTCTGATGAAACATTAACTCTGTTTCTCTCTCCACAGATGCTGCCTGAAAAACTGCTGAGTGTTTTCCAGCATTGTCTGTTTTTATTTCAGATTTCCAGCATCGGCAGTATTTTGTTCAGCCTACTCTGGTTAAGAGGATTGGCAGGTAATCTGTTACAAGGCCTCTGCTGCTCTGTAACAGAATGTTTGAGGTGGGTGGTCGGTTTAGCAATTGTAATCAGATCACACACACACACAAACAGTGTTGAGCATGCATGTGTAAACATTAGGATACTGCAGATAGGCCATGCTGCACTATCTCCTACTCCCATACCCTATAAAGCCCCAGGATGTGCGCCATTGCAAACCACAACGCTAAGCCATTAAAAGCCTAAAGCTTGATGAATGGATATGTGAGATCATGCTATGTGGAGGATCCATATCATTCAAAGGATGAAGGACACATCATCATGTAGGTAACTGCCTTGGGTACAAACTTCCTCTGGGACGCTGGCATTACCGTGCATCTTCAGGAAGTTACCATTTTCTGCCTGCTATTTTATTTCCAATAATCTCTCTCCCCTCCATTCCTGAAGGGAGTGATTGCTTGTTGACGGCCTTGGGTGGGGGGTACTGGTTGTCCTCGAATACTTCCCTGAAGTTATTCATTCATCCGTGACATAAGAACATAATAGGAGGAGTAGGCCATTCGGCCCCTCGAGCCTGCTCTCCATTCAATCAGATCATGGATGATCTTCGACCTCAACTCCACTTTCCCGCCCGACCCCCATATCCCTCGATTCCCCCAGAATCCAAAAATCATCCATCTCAGCTTTGAATATATTCAATGACTCAGCAGCCACAGCCCTCTGGAGTAGAGAATTCCAAAGATTCACAACTCTCTGAATGAAGAAATTCTTCCTCATCAGTCTTGCCCCATATCCTGCAATTATGCCCCCTAGTTCCAGACTCTCTAGCCAAGAGAAACAATCTCTCAGCATCTCAACAGTGAATAATGATCAGCTATTCAACCACATAGGGTACCACAGCTGAACTTGGCCTTGTCCTTACTGTAAACCTACCTACACAGTGTTACAGGACAGGATTGGGAACCCTGGCTAATTCCCCCTCCACACCTAAAGGCCTGAAACTAAATCAAGAGCCAGAGACCCGTACTGAGACTAACTAATTTAGCATGGACCAAGGATGAAACCGGGGTTTCACCCTGGTTTGAAGAGCTCAACCACCCACTGGATAAACTCTCAGCCAATGGGAAAGCATGGCCTGCTCTCATTTAATATCTAGCTCAACGCACATTGGCCAAAGAAACCAAAACCATCATCCAGACCAACTACCAAATTCAAGGAAAGATTCAGGCATCACCTAGTCAGTCAGGTGCCAAATGGACAGCCTGTCCCAGCAGTGGGCAGAATTAAATTGTCGTTCTCTCTTACCAGGAGGACCAGCTCGCAGTTGCCGGCGTTGAACACGATAGAGTGCGCTCCGACAGCTTTTTTGAAATCCTTGTGCACGTTCTCGTTTGCACAGCTGCAAAAAGGAAGCAGATTGCAAGGGAGGGGGAATAAGTTTAAAAGGTGATAAGAAAAACGAAAACGACTTGCATTTATACAGCACCTTTCACCATCCCAGGACGCCCCAAAGTGCTTTAAAGCCAATGAAGTACTTTTGAAGTGTGGTCACTGGCGTAACATAGGAAACATGGCAGCCAATTTGCACATAGCAAGATCCCACAAACAGTAATGTGATAACGATCAGATAATCCGTTTTTAGTGATATTGGTTATTTATTTATTTATCCAAATATTGGTCCAGGACACCAGAGAGAACTCCCCTGCCCTTCTTTGAATAGCGCCATGGGATCGATTACGTCCACCCGCGAGGCCGGACGGGGCCTCGGTTTAACGTCTTATCTGAAGGATGGCACCTCCGACAGTGCTACACTGGGAACGTCAGCCTAGGTTGTGTGTTCAAGTCTCTGGAGTGGGACTTGAACCCACGACCTTCTGACTCAGAGGCAAGAGTGTGCCACTGCTGAGCCACAGCTACTTCACAGGCCAACGGGGAGTAGCGTAACGCTGGAAACTGCACCGTGGCTTCAGGGATTGCGAGTCATGAGCCCAGAGGGCAAGGACATTATTCACTTCCTGTCGTGAATAATTCCCCTGCATCATCCCACTCGCAAATTTGCAATTCTGTTTGTATCTCAGGACATAAACGCAGATTAAGTGAGTGGACAAAACTGTGGCAGATGGAGTTCAATGCGGGGAAATGTCAGGTCATTCCACTTTGGATCGAAGAGAGACATATTTGGAGAGAGACCAGGAACTGTGGAGGAGCGAAGTGATTTAGCTACACAAATCACTAAGAGAGTGCACAGGTACAAAAAAGTAATCAAAAAGGCTAATGGAATGTTGGCCTTTATCTCGAGACGGCTGGGACACAAGAATGATTAAGTGATGCTTCAGTTGTACAAAGCCTTGGTCAGACCTCATTTAGAGTAATGCATTCAGTTCTGGGCACCGCACCTCAGGAAGGATATATTGGGGGTGCAGCACAGATTCACCAGAATGACAAAGGGTTAACTTAAGAAGACAAGTTTCATAAACTTGCCTTGTATGCCCTTGAGCTTAGAAGGTTGAGGGTGTGATCTAAATCGAACGGTTTAAAATTATAAAAAGGAATTGATAGGATAGAGAGGAATTATTTCCTATGCTGGGAGAATCCAGAACAAGGGGGCCATGATCTTAAAATTAAAGCTAGGCCATTCAGGAGTGAAATCAGGAAGCACTTATTTTTTTTTACATGAAGGGTTGTGGAAATCAGGAACACACTCTCCCAAAAGGCTGTGGATGCTGGGACAATTGAAATTTTCAAGTCTGAGAAAGATAAGATTTTTGTTAGGTAAAGTTACCAAGGGACATGGAACAAAGGCAGGAAAATGGAGTTAAGGTACAAATCAGCCATGATCGAATCGAATGGCAGAACAGGCTCGAGAGGCTGAATAGTATATCCTCACAGGTTGAGACCAATCAGGAAAGACTAAACAGGCTGCGGCTCTTTTCTCCAGAAAAGAGAAGGCTGAGGGGTGGCCTGATAGGGGTCTTTAAGATCATGAAAGGGTTTAATAGAGTGGATGTAGAGAAAATGTTTCCACTTGTGGGGGAGTCCAAAACTAGAGGTCATCAATATAAGAGAGTCACTAATAAATCCAATAGAGAATTCAGGAGAAACTTCTTTACCCAAAGAGTGGAGAAAGTGGAACGCAGTACCACAAGGAGTAGTTGAGGCAAATAGCATAGATACATTTAAGACAAAGCTAGATAAACACACGAAGGAGAAAAGAATAGAAGGATATGCTGACAGGGGTAGATGACTTAGGGAGAAGGCTCATGTGGAGCAAAAACACCAGCACAGACTAGTTGGGCCGAATCGCCTGTTTCTGTGCTGTAGACTCAATGTAACCCGTTCCTATGGTTATAATAAAACAGAAAATAAAAGTAAAATGGGGTGTTGGAGGGTGCAGTGGGTTAATACATCGAGCCCTTTGGGACCACATTTTAAATGCAGTCCAGACGGACAGGATGAAAGCTTCCTCATTGAAAGAGTCCTATGTGAAATGAGTTTGCAGCACTCAATCCAGTTCCCAGGGGCTTGGAGTCATAGCACAAAACCCCCCAAAACTGCTACCAGCAATTCAAGGCAGCAGCCCACCATCATCTCAGGGCAATCAGGGATAATCAATGCCAGCCTTCCTAGTGATGCCCATATTCCATAATGAGCCACCTCCAAAAAGCATGTACCTTGGATAGAATTTCCAGGCAATGGCTTAAACAGAGAGGTCACCAGCATTACAATTTGCTTCCCCCCCCCCCCCCCCCCCCAACACACAACTTGTATTCACAGCAAAAAGGCAGTTTGCAGAAACAGGGTCCCCAGTAAACTTACACTTTTATGCATCCTACAAGACTAATATTTACATTTTTTTCTCTCTGTATTACCGTCGAGTTGAGATACGGATCAGCCATGACCTAATTGAAGGGCAGAACAGGCTTGAGGGGCTGAATGGCCTCCTCCAGTTCCTATTAAGCACCAGAAACCCAGTTGGCCATCAACCACGTTCTCCCTTCCACTCCAAAAGGGAGTAAATACCACAATGTCAAACTGTTACATTCAGGCTAAAACTGCTGGTTAGATTTATTAGCGTGCAAGATAGCTACACAGAATCTGTAAATACATTAGTACAATATTCGCCGTGCACAGCACACAAAACTGTTTTAAAACAAGAGTATGAAATCATAGTTCTTTTCAGTAGCTTTCAACCATGTCTGATGAAACGTGATGTGGTAATGACTCCACGGTATCCCTCTCAGCTACCTCGTGTGAAATACACAGTGCAAAACAGGGCACTGGGGACTACAGGACTACTGTCCCATTATCCCTCTTGCCTTTTGAGGCAGCTCATTTTACGATCGAATGGATCCTTCTCACGAACAGGCAACTAAGATGCAGACAGTTTCTAACAATTGGAACAGCAGTTTCCTGCCATCTGATGCATTTCAAAACAACTGACCTGTAATTGTGTGGACAGCTTGTGTCTTGGACACTCGGAACATTTTGTATATTTTGTATATTGTGCGCTTCCACCCCCCACCAATCCAAAAGCAAACATACAAAATTGACAGGCAGGAAAAGACCAGCTGGATTATCCAGCCTGCCCCATACTCCTGGCTGGATCATCGTGACTAAACACTTCTACCCATGCTCCTGCAGCCACGTAATCTCTTGGGAGAGGCAAAAGAAACAGGAAAAACACAGGGCCAATAAGGGAAAAAAGTACACTGGAAAATTCTTCTCCGACCCTCTCAGGTGATCAAAACCAGTCCAGATCACATGGACCAAGTGTTATCTATAAAGACACTTGCCTTCTATATGAGGCGATCTCTGCTTCAGTCAAGAACTGGCCCAGCTCCCCCTTGAAGGCAGAGAGTCAGCACCCACCACACCAGCCGGCAATGTATTCCAGAGGCTCACTACTCTCTGGGAAAAGAACCACCATCCAAAATCCAGTCTATTCCTACTCTGACATAGTTTAAACCAGTGTTCCCTCGTCCTCCCCAATCTGTTAAGATGAAAACCAAAAATATAGCTCCCAACACAAAAACACAATTATCTTGTTTAGTTAAAGAACCACATAAAAAAGGATAGAAAGTTTTTCCCCACAGGTTGACAAAGTTCTGGTCCCATAGAATTACAGATTAAAGCACAGAAAGAGGCCATTTGACCCATTGAGTCTGTGCAGTCACACATTGCTTTTTGTATTGTTCTGTTCCTCCTGCAGGAGAAGCAATCGGAACCGGGCAGGCCACTGTAAAAGGGACAAATGGTTAGGATCGTCTAGCTTGGGAGCAAAGACTTGAAACAAAACTCACGCTTCTTTAAGGTCCTCTGGCACAGCGATGGTGTATTTGTGGAACATGCTCTTGGTGGCAGTCTTGTTGGGATTGACGGGACGCAGCCTCTCCATCGTGACTATTTCATTATAAGTGGCATCGCAGGCAGCGTATTCTATCACGTAAAACTGAAACAATAAAAAACAGGATGTGTTGCTCAAACTTACATTTTACAATCTGAGGGGGGGGGGGGGGGGGGGGGGGAAGGAGAAGGGGGCAGGAAGTTAGGATGCTTTAGAAATGGAAATCTGGCTTTAGGCTAGGACTGGACCTGGGCAGGGACAAGGAAATGGAGAATAGAAAAGGCAAAATCACTATATTTAAATCAGGTTCTACCCTCACTAGCTCTATTGCTGATATCCCAACAGTAAGTAAGGATGGTCACAGCAAGACAAAGGTAAAATAATTTTTAGTCTAACTTCCTCTTACTGAATATGGCAGACCTGGTGTGCATTTTCAGCACATTTTATTCTAGTTTCAGATTTGCCATTTCAAAAAAAACACACCCTCACAAACACTCCATGACTGCGATCCCCGATCACCTGTACCAACTCCAAACACCCAATGTTACAAGTAAACCTTTTGTTTTAAAATTCATTCATGGGATGTGGGCGTCGCTAGCAAGGCCAACATTTATTGCCCATCCCTAATTGCCCTTGAGAAGGCGGTGGTGAGCTGCCTCCTTGAACCGCTGCAGTCCGTGTTGTGAAGGTTCTCCCACAGTGCTGTTAGGAAGGGAGTTCCAGGATTTTGACCAGTGACTATGAACAAACGGCGATATATTTCCAAGTCAGGGTGGTGTGTGACTTGGAGGGGAACATTACAGGTGGTGGTGTTCCCATGCGCCTGCTGCCCTTGTCCTTCTAGGTGGTGGAGGTTGCGGGTTTGGGAGATGCAGGTGAAGAAGCCTTGGCGAGTTGCTGCAGTGCATCCTGTGGATGGTACACACTGCAGCCACAGTGCGCTGGTGAAGGGAGTGAATCTTTAGGGTGGTGGATGGGGTGCCAATCAAGTGGGCTGCTTTGTCCTGGATGGTGTCGAGCTTCTTGAGTGCACTCATCCAGGCAAGTGGAGAGTATTCCATCACACTCCTGACTTGTGCCTTGTAGATGGTGGAAAGGCTTTGGGGAGTCAGGAGGTGAGTCACTCGCCACAGAATACCCAGCCTCTGACCTGCTCTCGTAGCCACGGTATTTATGTGGCTACATAATACTGGGGGTCACCACTGACCAGTTAAGTTTCTGGTCAATGGTGACCCCCAGGATGTTGATGGTGGGGGATTCGGCGATGGTAATGCCGTTGAATGTCAAGGGGAGGTGGTTAGACTCTCTCTTGTTGGAGATGATCATTGCCTGGCGCGAACGTTACTTGCCACTTATCAGCCCAAGCCTGGATGTTGTCCAGATCTTGCTGCATGCGGGCATGGATTGCTTCATTATCTGAGGGGTTGCGAATGGAACTGAACACCACAATCAGCAAACATCCCCACTTCTGACCTTATGATGGAGGGAAGGTCATTGATGAAGCAGCTGAAGATGGTTGGGCCTAGGCCTGCCCTGAGGAACTCCTGCAGCAATATCCTGGGGCTGAGATGATTGGCCTCCAACAACCACTACCATCTTCCTTTGTGCTAGGTATGACTCCAGCCACTGGAGAGTTTTCCCCCCAATTCTCATTGACTTCAATTTTACTAGGGCTCCTTGATGCCACACTGGTCAAATACTGCCTTGTCAAAACCTCCCAACGGCCTGTATGAGATGGAGCAAATGAATTACAGTGTCTGCAGGTTTACGACATTTTTTTCTACGTTAAAGGTGCTATATAAACGCAGGTGCTGGTTTTGGCCTGCACACATCCCCCCCCTCCCCATTTAATCTGTATTATACAAGATGACCAAACTAAGGGGTTACAGTCTTGGAACTCAGTTACAAAAATTACTTCCCAAACAGAGGGTTTACCATCCATCTCTTGAGCTTAGTACTCCTGAGCACTCAGCAATTCTCAATTTACTGTTTATATATATATTTTTTTAAAAACCATGTCACTAGCCATTTGATTTTTCCCACGCTACTCACTGTTTAGGACCAAGACTAAAGGAATCAATCACAACAGATACGTACCTCTCCCTTCATCATCCTGACCCTCGCCATCCACCATCCACAGGGTTCGTGCTCATTGGCTCTGGAGTATACCTGCAATATTACCACAATTGCATTTGTTGATTTTGTTAAAGTTTGCTTCAATGGACAGCACAATTGCCTCTTGCAATTGGTCAGGCCCAGCATGAAAAACTAAACTTATTAGTTTGAAAAAAGTATTACCATAAAAACAAAATATGAACGAACAGAGGGGACTATCACACTAAATCCTGGAAATGGTTTAGTTCAATACGTGCAAACAACGGTGGAGGAAATCAGGGAGTAAAAAACTACATGTAATCGGTGTAAAAACTCAACACAACGTTCAGTCAAGTGAGAAATGCTGTAACTCTGTGCCCTGGTTAGACATGTACAAGGCATCTGATCTAGCTCAGCCCCAGGAAGAGATAAACTGCTTACCCCCTTGTCCCCACACCGAAGAAAAAGAGGAAATAAATATCACCATCAAATAAAAACCTGTCACGGCAACTCAGCCCTACGGATTTCTTGCTCCCAATTTTGTGTTTGTTGGACTGTTGCTGAAAACAGTTGTGTAACACAACATTTAGAAAAGTCCAGAACCAAACTAGGAAGTGAAAGAGTAAATTAATGTAACTGTACAAAAATTCAAAGACAAATAATTGTGCTCACTAAGGGATTGCACAAACCTTAGAACCTAAATTCCTGTATGATCCAAATCCTATATAAATATATTTCAACATGTTCCAGATTAACAGCCCTCCTGCACTAGAGCACAAACGTCAGGAGGTCAATGTGTGTAACTGATCTAATGCCCTCCCCGATAAAAAAAACCTATTCCAGGTTTTTAACCAAATTACCATGTTATGAAGTGCACGATACTTTTACAATAGGTTTCTCGTGCATTGCTTAACCAGTTATATCACAAAATAATTACAAGTGAGGACAGTCACAGTCCATCTTAGCTCATCCATCCAGAAAGATCCTATGGTTGTCTTCTCTCCTCTCCTCCCAACTTGCAGTATCCAATTGCTTTTTAAATGATTCCAGGATTTTTGCCTCCACTATTCGTTCACAGGATGTGGGCGTCGCTGGCAAGGCCAGCATTTATTGCCCATCCCTAATTGCCCTTGAGAAGGTGGTGGTGAGCCGCCTTCTTGAACCGCTGCAGTCCGTGTGGTGACGGTTCTCCCACAGTGCTGTTAGGAAGGGAGTTCCAGGATTTTGACCCAGCGACGATGAAGGAACGGCGATATATTTCCAAGTCGGGATGGTGTGTGACTTGGAGGGGAACGTGCAGGTGGTGTTGTTCCCATGTGCCTGCTGCTCTTGTCCTTCTAGGTGGTAGAGGTCGCGGGTTTGGGAGGTGCTGTCGAAGAAGCCTTGGCGAGTTGCTGCAGTGCATCCTGTGGATGGTACACACTGCAGCCACAGTGCGCCGGTGGTGAAGGGAGTGAATGTTTAGGGTGGTGGATGGGGTGCCAATCAAGTGGGCTGCTTTATCTTGGATGGTGTCGAGCTTCTTGAGTGTTGTTGGAGCTGCACTCATCCAAGCAAGTGGAGAGTATTCCATCACACTCCTGACTTGTGCCTTGTAGATGGTGGAAAGGCTCTGGGGAGTCAGGAGGTGAGTCACTCGTCGCAGAATACCCAGCCTCTGACCTGCTCTCGTAGCCACAGTATTTATATGGCTGGTCCAGTTAAGTTTCTGGTCAATGGTGACCCCCAGGATGTTGATGGTAGGGGATTCGGCAATGGTAATGCCGTTGAATGTCAAGGGGAGGTGGTTAGACTCTCTTGTTGGAGATGGTCATTGCCTGGCACGAATGTTACTTGCCACTTATGAGCCCAAGCCTGGATGTTGTCCAGGTCTTGCTGCATGCGGGCTCGGACCGTTTCATTATTTGAGGGGTTGCGAATGGAACTGAACACTGTGCAGTCATCAGCGAACATCCCCATTTCTGACCTTATGATGGAGGGAAGGTCATTGATGAAGCAGCTGAAGATGGTTGAGCCTAGGACACTGCCCTGAGGAACTCCTGCAGCAATGTCCTGGGGCTGAGATGATTGGCCTCCAACAACCACTACCATCTTCCTTTGTGCTGGGTATGACTCCAGCCACTGGAGAGTTTTCCCCCTGATTCCCATTGACTTCAATTTTACTAGGGCTCCTTGGTGCCACACTCGGTCAAACGCTGCCTTGATGTCAAGGGCAGTCACTCTCACCTCACTTCTGGAATTCAGCTCTTTTGTCCATGTTTGGACCAAGGCTGTAATGAGGTCTGGAGCCGAGTGGTCCTGGCGAAACCCAAGTTGAGCATCGGTGAGCAGGTTATTGGTGAGTAAGTGCCGCTTGATAGCACTGTCGACGACACCTTCCATCACTTTGCTGATGATTGAGAGTAGACTGATAGGGCGGTAATTGGCCGGATTGGATTTGTCCTGCTTTGTGTGGACAGGACATACCTGGGCAATTTTCCACATTGTCGGGTAGATGCCAGTGTTGTAGCTGTACTGGAACAGCTTGGCTAGAGGCGCAGCTAGTTCTGGAGCACAAGTCTTCAGCACTACAGCTGGGATGTTGTCGGGGCCCATAGCCTTTGTTGTATCCGGTCCACGTGTGAAGATGTTCCCATTCAAGTTTCTCCTTAAAAGGAGGAGGAGGAGGGGTGGCGAGGTTTAAGACGCTCCTTAAAACCTACCTCTTCGACCAAGCTTTTGGTCACCTGTCCTGATCTCTCACGTGGCCCGGTGTAAATTGTCTGATTCCACTTCTGTGAAGCGCCTTGGGACGTTTTACTACTTTAAAAGAGCTATATAAATACAAGTTGTTGATATCAGTCTTAAATTTGCCTTTTGGCAGTATGAAGCTTTGTCCTTATGCTACTCTCAATTGCATTTAAAATAATATTTCCCTCTCTCATACAGTTTATATTTTCTGTATACCCCTAAAAGATCACCACTCGGGTGCCTCCTTTCAAAGCTGAAAAAGTTAGTTCCTGGTCGAGCAGTTTTAATTGAGTCTTATTGCACAACTTCTGATACTGCAGTAACTTTCTAAACGGCAGTATTTTTGCTAAAAAGTGCAAATTTATATTTCAAAAAACTTCCCACAATGATTAGAAACTTGGAAGAATTTGTGCCAGAAAATTCTTACCAATAATTCACTGTGAACCAGAAGTGACCAATAAAAGGAGTATTCCTTCCGAGCTCTTCTAAACAGGTACAATAGAATATTACCCACCCATTTACCAAAGTGAAAGACCCCAAATGAACATCTCAACTTAAGATTATTTAAAACTCATTGTTTAGCACAGCATTCCCTCCAATTCATGAATTGTTAAATCCAGCTGAGAGGAGCCGAGCCGAGCGGAGGGAGTGTCCGATAAAAGGCGGGATTTCAGAGCGCTGAGAACAGCTGAGAGGAGCCGAGCCGAGCGGAGGGAGCGTCGGATAAAAGGCGGGATTTCAGAGCGCTGAGAGGAGCCGAGCCGAGCGGAGGGAGCGTCCGATAAAAGGCGGGATTTCAGAGCGCTGAGAGGAGCCGAGCCGAGCGGAGGGAGCGTCCGATAAAAGGCGGGATTTCAGAGCGCTGAGAGGAGCCGAGCCGAGCGGAGGGAGCGTCCGATAAAAGGCGGGATTTCAGAGCGCTGAGAGGAGCCGAGCCGAGCGGAGGGAGCGTCCGATAAAAGGCGGGATTTCAGAGCGCTGAGAGGAGCCGAGCCGAGCGGAGGGAGCGTCCGATAAAAGGCGGGATTTCAGAGCGCTGAGAGGAGCCGAGCGGAGGGAGTGTCCGATAAAAGGCGGGATTTCAGAGCGCTGAGAGGAGCCGAGCCGAGCGGAGGGAGCGTCCGATAAAAGAAGGGATTTCAGAGCGCTGAGAACAGCTGAGAGGAGCCGAGCCGAGCGGAGGGAGGGTCCGATAAAAGGCGGGATTTCAGAGCGCTGAGAACAGCTGAGAGGAGCCGAGCCGAGCGGAGGGAGCGTCCGATAAAAGGCGGGATTTCAGAGCGCTGAGAACAGCTGAGAGGAGCCGAGCCGAGCGGAGGGAGTGTCCGATAAAAGGCGGGATTTCAGAGCGCTGAGAACAGCTGAGAGGAGCCGAGCCGAGCGGAGGGAGCGTCGGATAAAAGGCGGGATTTCAGAGCGCTGAGAACAGCTGAGAGGAGCCGAGCCGAGCGGAGGGAGCGTCGGATAAAAGGCGGGATTTCAGAGCGCTGAGAACAGCTGAGAGGAGCCGAGCCGAGCGGAGGGAGCGTCGGATAAAAGGCGGGATTTCAGAGCGCTGAGAGGAGCCGAGCGGAGCGGAGCTGCGACCGAGTTCGAAGTGACGTCAGGAATCAGATCGGGACGCGACACAGGGGAGGCACCTGATTGGTGAGTAGGTTTAGGTGAGTATTTCTCCTTATCGACAGTAACTGAAGTAAAAGGAAAGGGAAGGTCTGCAGGTCTTATCGGAAGTAGCGTTTATTTTTTAGTCAATCAAGGTCCCTAGTGTAGTTAACATTCTCTAAATTGAGAACAATTTAAAGGAGTAAACTCCTTAAAGTTAGTGGTAAGTAGTTTTTCTTTCCTTTTTTTTCCTCTTGACTTTGGAGTTGTTCTTAAGCTAATTTAAGGGTTAAGTCATGGCAGGAGATCCCAGGGCCGTGTCATGTTCCTCTTGTGGGATGTGGGAATTCAGGGCTCCTTCCTGTATCCCTGATTCCTTCACCTGCGGGAAGTGTGTCCAGCTGCAGCTATTGTTTGACCGCTTGACGGCTCTGGAGCTGCGGTTGGACTCACTTTGGAGCATCCGCGATGCTGAGAAAGTCGTGGATAGCACGTTCAGTGAGTTGGTCACACCGCAGATAAAAATTACTGAGGGAGATAGTGAATGGGTGACCAACCGACAGAGGAAGAGTAGGAAGGCAGTGCAGGGGTCCCCTGCGGTCATCTCCCTCCAAAACAGGTGTACCGTTTTGGATACTGTTGGGGGAGATGGCTCACCAGGGGAAGGTGGCAGTGGCCAGGTTCATGGCACCGTGGCTGGCTCTGCTGCACAGGAGGGCAGGAAAAAGAGTGGCAGAGCTATAGTGATAGGGGACTCGATTGTAAGGGGAATAGACAGGCGTTTCTGCGGACGCAACCGAGACTCCAGGATGGTATGTTGCCTCCCTGGTGCAAGGGTCAAGGATGTCTCGGAGCGGCTGCAGGACATTCTGGAGGGGGAGGGTGAACAGCCAGTTGTCGTGGTGCATATAGGCACCAATGATATAGGTAAAAAACAGGATGAGGTCCTACAAGCTGAATTTAGGGAGTTAGGAGTTAAACTAAAGAGTAGGACCTCAAAGGTAGTAATCTCAGGATTGCTACCAGTGCCACGGGTTAGTCAGAGTAGGAATGACAGGATAGCTAAGATGAATACGTGGCTTGAGAGATGGTGCAAGAGGGAGGGATTCAAATTCCTGGGCCATTGGAACCGGTTCTGGGGGAGGTGGGACCAGTACAAATTGGACGGTCTGCATCTGGGCAGGACTGGAACCAATGTCCTAGGGGGAGTGTTTGCCAGTGCTGTTGGGGAGGGTTTAAACTAATGTGGCAGGGGGATGGGAACCGATGCAGGAAGTCAGTGGGAAATAAAGTGGTGACAGAAACAAAAGGCAGTAAGGGAGAGTGCACAGAACATGACCGGACAGATGGTCTGAGAAAGCAGGGCAAAGACCAAGGGAAGTCTAGATTAAACTGCATTTATTTCAATGCAAGAAGTCTGATGGGCAAGGCAGATGAACTCAGGGCATGGATGGGTACATGGGACTGGGATGTTATAGCTATTACTGAAACATGGATAAGGGAGGGGCAGGACTGGCAGCTCAATGTTCCAGGGTACAGATGCTATAGGAAAGATAGAGCAGGAGGTAAGAGAGGAGGGGGAGTTGCGTTCTTGATTAGGGAGAACATCACGGCAGTAGTGAGAGGGGATATATCCGAGGGTTCGCCCACTGAGTCTATATGGGTAGAACTGAAAAATAAGAAGGGAGAGATCACTTTGATCGGATTGTACTACAGACCCCCAAATAGTCAACGGGAAATTGAGGAGCAAATATGTAAGGAGATTACAGACAGCTGCAAGAAAAATAGGGTGGTAATAGTAGGGGACTTTAACTTTCCCAACATTGACTGGGACAGCCATAGCATTAGGGGCTTGGATGGAGAGAAATTTGTTGAGTGTATTCAGGAGGAATTTCTCATTCAGTATGTGGATGGCCCGACTAGAGAGGGGGCAAAACTTGACCTCCTCTTGGGAAATAAGGAAGGGCAGGTGACAGAAGTGTTAGTGAGGGATCACTTTGGGACCAGTGATCATAATTCCATTAGTTTCAAGATAGCTATGGAGAAGGATAGGTCTGGCCCAAAAGTTAAAATTCTAAATTGGGGAAAGGCCAATTTTGATGGTATTAGACAGGAACTTTCAGAAGTTGATTGGGAGAGTCTGTTGGCAGGCAAAGGGACGTCTGGTAAGTGGGAGGCTTTCAAAAGTGTGTTAACCAGGGTTCAGGGTAAGCACATTCCTTATAAAGTGAAGGGCAAGGCTGGTAGAAGTAGGGAACCTTGGATGACTCGGGAGATTGAGGCACTAGTCAAAAAGAAGAAGGAGGCATATGACATGCATAGGCAGCTGGGATCAAGTGGATACCTTGAAGAGTATAGAGATTGCCGGAGTAGAGTTAAGAGAGAAATCAGGAGGGCAAAAAGGGGATATGAGATTGCTTTGGCAGATCAGGCAAAGGTGAATCCAAAGAGCTTCTACAAATACATAAAGGGCAAAAGGGTAACTAGGGAGAGAGTAGGGCCTCTTAAGGATCAACAAGGTCATCTATGTGCAGAACCACAAGAGATGGGTGAGATCCTGAATGAATATTTCACATCGGTATTTACGGTTGAGAAAGGCATGGATGTTAGGGAACTTGGGGAAATAAATAGTGATGTCTTGAGGAGTGTACATATTACAGAGAGGGAGGTGCTGGAAGTCTTAACGCGCATCAAGGTAGATAAATCTCCGGGACCTGATGAAATGTATCCCAGGACGTTATGGGAGGTTAGGGAGGAAATTGCGGGTCCCCTAGCAGAGATATTTGAATCATCCACCGCTACAGGTGAGGTGCCTGAAGATTGGAGGGTAGCAAATGTTGTGCCTTTGTTTAAGAAGGGCGGCAGGGAAAAGCCTGGGAACTACAGACCAGTGAGCCTGACATCTGTAGTGGGTAAGTTGTTAGAGGGTATTCTGAGGGACAGGATCTACAGGCATTTGGAGAGGCAGGGACTAATTAGGAACAGTCAGCATGGTTTTGTGAGAGGAAAATCATGTCTCACGAATTTGATTGAGTTTTTTGAAGGGGTAACCAAGAAGATAGATGAGGGCTGTGCAGTAGACGTGGTCTACATGGACTTCAGCAAAGCATTTGACAAGGTACCGCAAGGTAGGTTGTTACATAAGGTTAAATCTCATGGGATCCAAGGTGAGGTAGCCAATTGGATACAAAATTGGCTTGACGACAGAAGACAGAGGGTGGTTGTAGAGGGTTGTTTTTCAAACTGGATGCCTGTGTCCAGCGGTGTGCCTCAGGGATCGGTGCTGGGTCCGCTGTTATTTGTTATTTATATTAATGATTTGGATGAGAATTTAGGAGGCATGGTTAGTAAGTTTGCAGATGACACCAAGATTGGTGGCATTGTGGACAGTGAAGAAGGTTATCTAGGATTGCAACGGGATCTTGATAAATTGGGCCAGTGGGCCGATGAATGGCAGATGGAGTTTAATTTAGATAAATGTGAGGTGATGCATTTTGGTAGATCGAATCGGGCCAGGACCTACTCCGTTAATGGTAGGGCGTTGGGGAGAGTTATAGAACAAAGAGATCTGGGAGTACAGATTCATAGCTCCTTGAAAGTGGAGTCACAGGTGGATAGGGTGGTGAAGAAGGCATTCAGCATGCTTGGTTTCATTGGTCAGAACATTGAATGCAGGAGTTGGGATGTCTTGTTGAAGTTGTACAGGGCATTGGTGAGGCCACACTTGGAGTACTGTGTACAGTTCTGGTCACCCTATTATAGAAAGGATATTATTAAACTAGAAAGAGTGCAGAAAAGATTTACGAGGATGCTACCGGGACTTGATGGTTTGACTTACAGGGAGAGGTTAGACAGACTGGGACTTTTTTCCCTGGAGAGTAGGAGGTTAAGGGGAGATCTTATAGAAGTCTATAAAATAATGAGGGGCATAGATAAGGTCGATAGTCAAAATCTTTTCCCAAAGGTAGGGGAGTCTATAACGAGGGGGCACAGATTTAAGGTGAGAGGGGAGAGATACAAAAGGGTCCAGAGGGGCAATTTTTTCACTCAAAGGGTGGTGAGTGTCTGGAACGAGCTGCCAGAGGCAGTAGTAGAGGCGGGTACAATTTTGTCTTTTAAAAAGCATTTGGACAGTTACATGGGTAAGATGGGTATCGAGGGATATGGGCCAAGTGCAGGCAATTGGGACTAGCTTAGTGGTATAAACTGGGCGACATGGACATGTTGGGCCGAAGGGCCTGTTTCCATGTTGTAACTTCTATGATTCTATCATGGTCAGACTTTCTCCCTGGCCAATATTTATCCCTCAACCAACATCTAAAATGGATTATTTGATCATTAATCTCGTTGCTGTTCGTGGGATCTTGCTGCTGAGTTTTCTACACTTCAAAAGTACTTCATCGGCTATAAAACACTTTGGGATATCCTGAGGTCATGAAAGGTGCTGTGTAGAAAGAAAGACAAACTTGCATTTAGATAGTGCCTTTCACGACCTGAAAGTGAGTGAATTTAGGGTGATCTAATTGAGGTGTTTAAGATGATTATAGGAGTTGATGGGGTAGATAGAGAGAAACTATTTCCTCTGGTGGGGGGAGTCCAAAACAAGGGGGCAGAACCTTAAAATTAGAGCCAGGCCGTTCAGGGGTGATGTCAGGAAGCACTTCCTCACACAAAGGGGAGTGGGAATCTGGAACTCTCTCCCCCAAAAAGTTGTTGAGGCTGGGGTTCAATTGAAAATTTCAAAACGGAGATTGATCAGATTTTTGTTAGGCAATGTATATATGCAACTAAGGCGGGTAAATGGAGTTAAGAAACAGATCTGCCATGATCTAATTGAATGGCGGAACAAGCTCGAGGGGCTGTATAACCTCCTCCTGTTCATATGTTATACAAGATCACAACGAGACAATTTTACACATTGTTGTCCACTTTGAACAAGCAATTCTGAAACATTAAAAATGCAAATAACGAGTGACCTATGCAGCAGCCCTGTGAGATTATCTTCTTTTATACAATGGATATGGCCATGGGAGCAGCACAATACCACTTTTTCATGGTTAAATACTTGTAACAGTCGTGATGGATTGCACCAAGAATCGCAGGGGTCACTTTTTTTTGTAAGGGGAGGTGGAAGGAAGTAAATTTTTTTTTAAAAAGCGAGGGTTCCCACACATCACTATCCAGCGGTCTCACTCCACCACCAGTATGATACTCAAACGCTGCAGGCACAAATAGATGCAGTGCCTTTCTAAACCTCTTCGTCTAAATGGTGCTCTCTCCAAGTCTAGGACTCGTTCACATCACCCATGGCACACAAATTCCAGAATTAAATAAAAATGAATAGACTGATGCACGGAATTAGAAAACAAAAAGCACTCTTCTATATTCAAGGGAATACAAGCCTAGTCTATGCAACCTGTCCTCATAATTTAACCCTTTTATCCCCAGTATCGTTGCACTGAATCTGCGCTTCATCCCCTCCAAGGATAATATATCCTTCTTGAGGTACGGTCCCCGGAACTGGATGCAGTACTCTAAATTGGGTCATAAGAACATAAGAAACAGGAGGAGTAGGCTGTACAGCCCCTTGAGCCTGCTCCGCCATTCATTAAGATCGTGGTTGATCTTCGACCTCAACTCCACTTTTCTGCCCTAACCCCCGCATCCCTTGATTCCCTTCGTGTCCAAATGTCCATCAACCTCAGTCTTGAACATACTGAACGACTCAGCATCCACAGCCTTCTGGGGTAGAGAATTCCAAAGATTCACAACCCTCTGAGCAAAGGTATTTTTCCTCATCCCGGTCCTAAATGGCCGACCTCTTATCTTGAAACTATGACCTCTAGTTCCAGACTCTCCAGCCAGGGGAAACAGCCTCTACCCTGTCAAGCCCCCTCAGAATTTTATACGTTTCAATGAGATCATCTCTCATTCTTCTAAACTCCAGAGTATAGGCCCATTCTACTCAACCTCTCCTCAAAGGACAACCCTCTCATCCCAAGAATTACTCTAGTGAACCTTTGTTGCACCCCCGCTAAGGCAAGTATATCCTTCCTTAGGTAAGGAGACCAAAACTGTACACAGTACACTAGGCACGGTCTCACCAGAGCCCTATATAATTGCAGCAAGACCTCCTTACTCATGCTTCAATCCCCTTGTAATTAAGGCCAACATACCATGTGCCTTCCCAACTGCTTGCTGTACCTGCATATTAACTTTGTGATTCATGTACATGGACACCCAAATCCCTCTGACTGCCAACATTTCTTAGTCTCACCTTTTAAAAAATATTCTGCTTTTCTATTCTTCCTATCAGAGTGGATAACCAGAACTTTATATAACTGCAGCATAACTTCCACCCCATTGTATTCCAGCCCCCTTGATATAAAGGCCAGTATTCCATTAACCTTTCTAATTATTTTTTGTACCTGTGCACTAGCTTTTAGTGATTTCTGTACTTGGGCCCCTAAATCACTGCTCCTCCACAGTTCAGAGCTTCTCGCCATTTAGAAAAAACTCTGATCTGTCTTAGGTCCAAAGTGGATGATCTCACACTTCCCCCACATGGAACCTCCGATGATCCAGCTTCCCCATTACCAGGAGTTTTTGAGAGGCAGGAGACAGTGCCATATTATACAGTGCATCAACATCAACACCCAAAATGAAATCAATTTAAATGTTGTTTGTGCTGTATGCACCTTCATCCCAGTGGTGTATCACATGTGCAAGGACAAAATGTGGGTACACTTATCTGCCAATGTCCATTAATCACCAGGGAGGTGATGGTGGAACCTCAATTATTGCAGATCATGAATGCCCCACTAGCACCGCAGTCCCCACTAGCACTGCGTTCGGATTTTGGGGGCAGGCTAGGAAGATCTACCAAAGACGATACAATCTCCAAATATTAGCACTTTAAAAAAAGATAAGTTTGTCTTACCTCAACTTCATCCCCTTCACTGATCTCTTTGTTGTAATCTGCAGGAGGCGGCAAACGCACATCACTGAAGGGAAGCTGTCGTTCAGGTTGCCAGCTGTAAACAAAAATTGTGTCCCAAGGTCACGATTATTGTAATTATGGAGTTTTCGAACGCGAGCTGTAAGCAGGACACTCCCTCCCGAAAAGGATATGGGCAATGCTGCATTTATTGTCCATCGCTCATTGCCCCGATAAAGTGCAGTGAACCTCCTTAAACCACTGCAGTCCTACTTGAACTTTATGGGTAGCGTTTACAATCAAGTAGCTTTCTAGGCCACTTCAGAAAGCATTAAGATTCAACCATAGGCGCGAGACTGGAGTCACGTGTAGGCTAAAGCAACATACGTTCCTGAAATAAGGAAGCATTATTAATGTGATGTATGTCCTTTATAAAACGTGAGCTTTGAGCTCTGATGATTCAGCTGGTAAAGGCAGAGCATAACAGCTGCAGGGACCAGGGAGGGTCCAACCTTGGTTTGTGTTGAATTAGCCAATTTAAACCAGGTCAGCAATTTTAATGGCCCAAATGGTCTCCAACATATGAAAACGATGGACAGGAAACTACCCGCTGTCCATTATTGTTGTAATGCCTTGAGCATCACCAGACACTCCCCACCCCACCCAGAGCCATGTAATCTCTTGGGAGAGGTGAAAAAAAGATTAAAAACCACAACCAATTGGGTGGAAAAGATCTGAAATTTCTCCGACCCCTTTAGACGATCGAAACAAGTCCAGGAGATCACACTGACCCAGATTTATATTTCAAGATATCTACCTCTCATACGAGGTGATCTCCACCCCAGCCAGAAACAGGTCCAGCTCACTCTCTAAGATATACAGCAAACCAGCGTTCACCACAGGAGAGGGCAACCTCTGCCACAGGTCCACTAGTCTCTGGGAAAAGAACTGCCGAGCACCCAACCTAGTTCTGCCCTTACGTACATAACTTTACGCGTGACTTCTTCCGCCCCACCCCCCCAACCTATCCAATTGAAACACACACACACCACACAATTTTATAAACCTCGATCAAAGCACCCCCCCCAAGTCTACACGTCTCTAAAGTATACAGACCCAGCGCTTTGAGCCTATCTGGGTAACAAGGTGTTTTAGACTGGGAATTAATCTTGTGGCCCTCCTCTGCATCCTTTCCAAAGCTTAAATACCATTTATGTGAAGAGGCCAAAACTGGACATAGTATTTTAAACTTGAGGCCTAGCCGTGGTCTTGTTAGAGGACAAAATGGCATGCTTTGGTTATAGTGAATTCAACAGTGAACCCTATTTTCTTTAGCTATAGCTTTAGAGATTGATAAAACACCCAGATCTCTTTCTTTCACCACTGGCTTTAATTCTGTTCCCTGTAAGGTGTAAGTATGTTTAGTATTTGATCTGCCCATGTGCCTAACACTACACATCAAGTTAAACATCATTTGCCAAACATGAGGCCAATTCCCCAACACACCGAGATCTGCTTGCAGTAGTCGAGCATCGCAACAGTCCTAAGCCTCAAACATACCTTGGTATCGTCCGCAAACTTGTGGATAATTCCCACACCTACATCTACATCTAGGCCACTAATGGAAATGGTAAACAGCAAAGGTCTTAACGATCCCTGAGCGACACCGCTGGTAACCAGTGTACAGGCAGATCCGAATCCACTCACTTACCACTTTCCGCCTACGGGCAGTCAATTCTCTATCCACCGCGGCAAATTACCACTAATTCTACAATATTCTATGTTATAGAGAAACTTCTTGTGAAGTACCTTATTTAAAAGCTTTCTGAAAGTCCAGCTGGACAATTGGACCCCGAGATCTCCTGGACCGGTTTCGATCGCTTGAGGGGGTCGGAGAGGAATTTTACAGAGTATTTTTTCCCTTATTGGCCCTAGGGCTTTTCGCCTTTGCCAGGAGATTACATGGCTGCGGGGGAGGGAAGAAGTGTTTAGCCACGATGGTCTGGCCATCATGGTGTGGGGCCGGCTTGATTGAGCAGCTGGTCGTTTCCTGCCCGTCCATTTGTTGTGTTGGTATGTTACCCTCATGCACTAACCTGGCGAATGCTTCAACACATCGTACCAGATTAGTAAGACTCTACCAGTAACGGCAGCCATGTTGGGTGTCCCAGAGCGGTCACCTCCATATTGGACACACGTGCGTGTGTAACAGAAAGACAAAACCAGCAGTGCGTGCGCGCCCGCCCCCCGCCCCCGCTTTTGCCCCTTTGTTGTCGGCAGTACCTTCAGCCTGGGCCCCATAGTCTGAAATTCCCTTCCACCTCCCTCTCCTTATTCAATACCCACCTCTTTGACCAAGCTTTTGGTCACCTCTCCTAATATCTCCTTCTTTGCCTCAGTTCCTTGCCCCCCACCACCTTTACACCTCAAGTGCCTCAGGACATTTTTCTACATTAAAGAATGCAAGTTGCTGTTGTAATTCTCAGTTGCTTTAAATTCAGCTCACATCACAAGATCGGGATTGCTGCCACAGACCGATACCCCGACCCTCTCCCCCATTGCACACCCTCACTGTAAATTCAAGTTCGTTCTCTCTCACTTGTGATGCCTTCACTGACCTTGGGTGAAATGGGACCTTTCTGGGCAGAAACTGCCAACGTGGAAACTACTTTTCCTGCAGAAATCACTTCAGAATATTGCAGGGATGATAAATGATCATTTGACACAGTTGAATCTGGACAGTTAAAGACGGAAATGAGGAGGAATTTCTTCTCCCAGAGGGTCGTGAATCTTTGGAATTCTTTACCCCAAAAAGCTGTGGAGGCTGAGTCACTGAATACATTCAAGGCTGAGTTAGACAAATTTTTGATCAGCGACGGAGTCAAAGGAAAGTGGAATTGAGGTAAAAATCAGATCAGCCAGGATCTCATAGAATGGCGGAGCAGGCTCGAGGGGCTGAATGGCCTACTCCTATCTCTTATGGACAATGCCAATTCAAATATATACTAAAGCATCAAGGGGGGAGCGGAGCAGAGCGGGAGTGAATACTTCACGATTCTAAAATGGCCGGGCCCGGAGCACCTGGGAAGACAGCTGTCCGATTGGTTAACAATCAGGGAGCTGCCTGGGCCTGGCAATTTCACATGTTCATGTCAGCCTTGCGCACAAGGGCTAAAGATGTAGGAACCACAGGAGCTCGACCTTTGGAACTGGCACTGAATGTACATTAGTCTGGCTAACTTTCACATCTTAGGACAGTGACAGAGTCTCTGTATAATGGCCGTAACTTTTCATAGAACCATAGAATGGTTACGGCACAGGAGGCGGCCATTCGGCCCATCGAGCCCGTGCCAGCTCTTTGTAAGAGCAATCCAGTTAGTCCCACCCCCCCCCCACTCTTCCCCCGTAGACCTGCAAATTTTTTCCCTTCAAGTAATTTATTCAATTCCTTTTTGAAAGCCACGACTGAATCTGCTTCCACCAACCTTTCAGGCAGTGCATTCCAGATCATAATCACTCGCTGCGTAAAGATGTTTTTCCTCATGTCGCCTTCAGTTCTTTTGCCAATCACCTTAAATCTGTGTCCTCTGGTGCACAACCCTTCTGCCAATGGGAACAGTTTCTCTTTATTTACTTTATCTAAATCCTTCATGATTTTGAACACTTCTATCAAATCTCCTCTTAACCGTCTCTGCTCTAAGGAGAACAACCCCAGCTTCTCCAGTCTCTCCACATAACTGAAGTCCCACATCCCTGGAACCACTAGTAAAACTTGAGGGTAAATTCATAGCCCCATGCGTCGACAATGCCACCTGTCCCTGAATATCAATTCTTTACTTTAAGGATTGCAGGCAGAAGGAGAATCGGGCGCCTGCTGTTGGCTGTACTTGTAGTGCAAGACTGCCTAGAATCATACAACACTGGAGGAGGCCATTCAGCCCATTGCCTGTGACTGCTCTTTAAGAGCTGTCCAATTAGTCCCACTCGCCCTGCTTTTTGCCCATAGCTCTGTAAATTTTAACCCCTTCAAGTATTTATCCAATTCCCTTTAAGGTTACTACTGAATCTGATTCCACCATCCTTTCAGGCAGAGCATTCCAGATCATAACTCGCTGCGTAAAAAAAAATTCTCATCTCTCCTCTGGTTCTTTTGCCAATTACCTTAAATCTGTGTCCAGTAGTTACCGACCCTTCTGCCACTGGAAACAGTTTCTCCTTACAGGTGGGGTTTATAAAAACCAACTAGTTTCACAATTAGGTTGACAAAATGCAGGAGCAGCTGTGGCAGGCTGACCAACTGTTGCAGGCTGCAGCTGCCTCAGCAATCTCCCAGACTCAAGAGCCCAGAACAAAGGGGCAGTGGAAGCATGTTGGGAATAAGAGAGTACTTCAAAGGAATATTTCCTCCTCCCCGCACCCCCCTCCACCACCTTTCATCAAGGATTTTGTACTGGTGTGTCAACTAAAGAGAGCCCATCACGTGTCACTGGCTAATAGAAGTGGATAATAAGTGAGAAAAGGGAAAGATAGCTCTCCTGTTCACTTAATTGTTTAAAAGGGGAAGTGCATTCCAGTGAATTGCCTCATAATCCCTCAACACTTAAGCAGTCAGAGTGAATTCTATCTGTAAAACTCCCCCCACCTTATCCAACATAATGAAGTTCTGCTTCTATTAGAGTGCCAACCTTGGCCCACTGTCCCGACACACAAGGTCATTGATGTTACACAGCCATACAAGGGGAAGTTCTATACAAAGTGACCACTCACAAACTGCCTGAGAACGGCAATTCAATGCAATAATAATGAGAACAAAGACAGATTATAACTCGGTACTATGGGATAATTCAATAGAATATGCTGAAATCAATTACCGATTCCTTAAAGCTCAGATTAAGTAACCTTCACTGCCCATCCACCTATTGGCTTTATCCCAGGTTCAGCTTTCCTCAGTAACTTGGCTCGTCAAAGCCAAAGCTCGGATTGCGGGCAAGAGCACCCCACATATCCATAGTTTTAAACAAGAGTCTTGAATGGCTGCCAAACAATACCAATGTTTTAAAAGGTCAATATATCGGATAAGATTTAGCAGGGAAAGTGGGGGGTGGGGGGGTAAAAGAGACAAGCAAAGTGATTCATCACATCAAGGACTGAGCACTATTAGGGAGTATAATGGAGCATCTTCCAGAATGGGGAAGAGACACATTTATCTCAAGAGGGCCAGAATACAAAGGGGTGGAAGTTATCTTACAGCTGTACAGAGCACTCAGACCCCATCTGGAGTAACTGTGCTCAGTTCTGGGCACCGCACCTCAGAGAGGATAGATTGACCTTAGAGGGGGGGCAGCGCAGATTCACCAGAATGATACTGGGGCTAAAAGAGTTAAATTACGGGGACAGGTTGCATAGACAAGGCTTGTATTCCTTTGAATATAGAAGATTATGGGGTGATTTAATTGAAGTGTTTAAGATGATTAAAGGATTTGATGGGTAGCTAAAGAGAAACTATTTCATAGAATCATAGAAGTTACAACATGGAAACAGGCCCTTCGGCCCAACATGTCCATGTCGCCCAGTTTATACCACTAAGCTAGTCCCAATTGCCTGCACTTGGCCCATATCCCTCTATACCCATCTTACCCGTGTAACTGTCCAAATGCTTTATAAAAGACAAAATTGTACCCGCCTCTACTACTGCCTCTGGCAGCTCATTCCAGACACTCACCACCCTTTGAGTGAAAAAATTGCCCCTCTGGACCCTTTTGTATCTCTCCCCTCACCTTAAATCTATGCCCCCTTGTTATAGACTCCCCTACCTTTGGGAAAAGATTTTGACTATCTACCTTATCTATGCCCCTCATTATTTTATAGACTTCTATAAGATCACCCCTTAACCTCCTACTCTCCAGGGAAAAAAGTCCCAGTCTGTCTAACCTCTCCCTATAAGTCAAACCATCAAGTCCCGGTAGCATCCTAGTAAATCTTTTCTGCACTCTTTCTAGTTTAATAATATCCTTTCTATAATAGGGTGACCAGAACTGTACACAGTATTCCAAGTGTGGCCTCACCAATGCCCTGTACAACTTCAACAAGACATCCCAACTCCTGGTTTAAAGTTCTGACCAATGAAACCAAGCATGCCGAATGCCTTCTTCACCACCCTATCCACCTGTGACTCCACTTTCAAGGAGCTATGAACCTGTACTCCTAGATCTCTTTGTTCTATAACTCTCCCCAACGCCCTACCATTAACGGAGTAGGTCCTGGCCCAATTCGATCTACCAAAATGCATCACCTCACATTTATCTAAATTAAACTCCATCTGCCATTCATCGGCCCACTGGCCCAATTTATCAAGATCCCGTTGCAATCCTAGATAACCTTCTTAATTGAATTTAAATTCCACAGCTGCCGTGGCAGGATTTGAACTCATAACTTTGGATTATTAGCCCAGGTCTCTGGATTACTTGTCCAGTAACATAACCACAATGCTACCGCACCTCTGGTGAGAGTCCAGAACAAAGGGGCATAACCTTAAAATTAGAGCCAGGCCGTTCAGGGGTGATGTCAGGAAGCACGTCTTCACACAAAGGGGAGTGGAAATCTGGAACACTCCCCCCCAAAAAGCTGCTGAGGCTGGAAATTTGAAAACCAGGATTGATTCTTGTTAGGCAAGGGTATTAAGAGTTACAGAACCAAGACGGGTAGATGGAGTTAAGATCTAACTGAATGGCGGAACAGGCTCGAGGGGCTGAATGGCCCACTCCTGCTGCTATGTTTCCATGTAAAACAAAGAATGGGCCAAACTCAGATCATAGAAGCAATTTATTATTATTCATGGGACAGGAGGGAACCCCAGTTCCATACACTGCATCAACACTCCAGAACTAGCCGCGCCTCGAGCCAAACTGTTCCAGTACAGCTACAACACTAGCATCTACCCGACAAAGTGGAAAATTGCCCGGGTATGTCCCGTCCACAAAAAGCAGGACAAATCCAACCCGGCCAATTACCGCCCCATCAGTCTACTCTCAATCATCAGCAAAGTGATGGAAGGTGTTGTCGACAGTGCTATCAAGCGGCACTTACTCACCAATAACCTGCTCACTGATGCTCAGTTTGGGTTCCGCCAGGACCACTCGGCTCCAGACCTCATTACAGCCTTGGTCCAAACATGGACAAAAAAGCTGAATTCCAGAAGTGAGGTGAGAGTGACTGCCCTTGACATCAAGGTGGCATTTGACCGAGTGTGGCACCAAGGAGCCCTAGTAAAACTGAAGTCAATGGGAATCAGAGGGAAAACTCTCCAGTGGCTGGAGTCATACCTAGCACTAAGATGGTAGTGGTTGTTGGAGGCCAATCATCTCAGCCCCAGGACATTGCTGCAGGAGTTCCTCAGGGCAGTGTCCTAGGCCCAACCATCTTCAGCTGCTTCATCAATGACCTTCCCTCCATCATAAGGTCAGAAATGGGGATGTTCGCTGATTGCAGTGTTCAGTTCCATTCGCAACCTTTCAGATAATGAAGCAGTCTGTGCCCGCGTGCAGCAAGACCTGGACAACATCCAGGCTTGGACTGATAAGTGGCAAGTAACATTCGTGCCAGGCAATGACCATCGCCAACAAGAGAGAGAGTCTAACCACCTCCCCTTGACATTCAATGCCATTACCATCGCCGAATCCCCCATCATCCTGGGGGTCACCAATGACCAGAAACTTAACTGGACCAGCCACATAAATACTGTGGCTATGAGAGCAGGTCAGAGGCTGGGTATTCTGTGGCACGTGACTCACCTCCTGACTCCCCAAAGCCTTTCCACCATCTACAAGGCACAAGTCAGGAGTGTGATGGAATACTCTCCACTTGCCTGGATGAGTGCAGCTCCAACAACACTCAAGAAGCTCGACACCATCCAAGATAAAGCAGCCCGCTTGATTGGCACCCCATCCACCACCCTAAACATTCACTCCCTTCACCACCGGCGCACTGTGGCTGCAGTGTGTACCATCCACAGGATGCACTGCAGCAACTCGCCAAGGCTTCTTTGACAGCACCTCCCAAACCCGTGACCTCTACCACCTAGAAGGACAAGGGCAGCAGGCACATGGGAACAACACCACCTGTACGTTCCCCTCCAAGTCACACACCATCCCGACTTGGAAATACATCGACGTTCCTTCATCGTCGCTGGGTCAAAATCCTGGAACTCCCTAACAGCACTGTGGGAGAACCTTCACCACCCGGACTGCAGCAGTTCAAGAAGGTGGCTCACCACCACCTTAAGGGCAATTAGGGATGGGCAATAAATGCTGGCCTCACCAGTGATGCCCACATCCCATGAATGAATAAAAAAACCCTAGCAGATGTGACAGGATAGCAAGAGAGCACAAGGCAGTACTGCATCTATACCTCTCCCATAGCCTCTAAAAACTTATTTCCATAATCATTAAAAGGTTTTCTTTTGCCCTCTTATTTCTGTCTGGGTGCATGAGTCACAAATAATTTCAGCAACACAAGTTTGGGGCCAAGCCAACGAACACCAGGCAGCGCTCATCAAGAAGCAACTAGATTAAGAGCACCAACAGCCTCGTGGTTGCAACATATAGCACGGTACATTTTATCTCCCTCCCTTTCTGGGAAAAGCAGATTAAAGAGTGCTGCCCCACCTGGAGTGGTCACTCCTTTCAAAGTACGATACTAGTTTATGATAATCAAGTGTTAAAGTCTTCCGATGCATTGGATGATAT
Source organism: Heptranchias perlo (assembly GCF_035084215.1). Classification (NCBI taxonomy): domain Eukaryota; kingdom Metazoa; phylum Chordata; class Chondrichthyes; order Hexanchiformes; family Hexanchidae; genus Heptranchias; species Heptranchias perlo. The sequence continues at coordinate 27,521,620 of NC_090359.1, read as the reverse complement.
CTGCTGTACTGTTTTGCTTCAACACCTAGGATTACATAGAATGTACAGCACAGAAACAGGCTATTCGGCCCAACTGGTCCATGCTGGTGTTCATGCTCCATATGAGCCACCTCCCATCCCTCTTCATCTAACCCCATCAGCATATCCTTCTATTCCTTTCTCTCTCATTTATCTTGCTTCCCCATCAATTCATCTATGCTATTCGCCTCAGCTACTCCTTGTGGTAGCAAGTTCCACATTCTCACCACTCTCTGGGTAAAGAAGTTTCTCCTGAATTCCCTTTGGATTTATTAGTGACCATCTTATATTTATGGCCCCTAGTTTTGGCCTCTTCCCACAAGTGTGAACTCCTTCTCTACATCTACCCTTCGCTGAAAGGACCACGGTCAGGAGGGCAGATCTGCTCTTTATCCCAGTCTGATGGGGAAGGAGGGGAGAAGAATAACCAGTCACGTTTCACAGCCCAGGCCAGCACAAAGATCACAAGCTGGGAGCAGTGTTTGAATGTGCCATTTGTCCTAATGTTAATTAGAATCCCAGTTACCCAGAGACCAAAAAAAGTGGGCTGGAAACATGATCCAGGGAAACAGGAAAAGAAACGAGAGATAAAATAAATAAAAACAGATACTGCAATTATGTTGTGCTATTGGACATTGCCAGCACATTGTATAATTGCACAATTTATCAATGATACAAAGATACATCTGGAGCAGATTACTCAGTACGGTACACTGTGATAACAAGCGAGTCTTGCATCAGGGAGCCTCAAATGTCTTAAAACATTTTAACTGGATCACACGGGGTTCTGATGCGTTGGCACCACAAGCACAGACCCATCAGTCTACTTACGTCCTGCCCACAGATCTCCTTTATAGCTGACTGGTCAATCAGCGCTCACTTCTCAAGAGCAGGAGCCCACTCACCCATCACTCTTGTGCTCACTGACCTACTTTGGCTCCCGGTCCAGCAATGCCTCAGTTTTAAAATTCTCATCCTTGTTTTCAAATCCCTCCATGGCCTTGCCCCCTCCCTATCTCTGCAAGCTCCTCCAGCCCTACAACTCTCCAAGATCTCTGCGCTCCTCCAATTCAGGCCTTTTGCACATCCCCGATTTTCATCGCTCCACCATTGACGGCCGTGCCTTCAGCTGCCTTGGCCCTAAGCTCTGGAATTCCCCCCCTAAACCTCTCCTCCTTTGACACTCCATAAAACCTACCTCTTTGACCAAGCTTTTGGTCACTTGTCCTAATATCTCATGGGGCTCGTGTCAAATTTTGTTCGATAACACTCCTTTAAAGCACCTTGTGACGTTTTACTATGTTAAAGGCGCTAAATAAATGCAAGTTGTTTCTAAATGACACTCAATGGGAATGTTTTGATCCAAAGTAAGAGATCTCACCACCATTACTTCAGTCACATTCATAACTCAAATATATAAACTACGTGCACGATCATAAAATAAAATGTCTCAAGTAATTCAGACCCAGTACTGTACAAAGCAATTGGTTGCAAACAGTGTAGGAATGACTGTTCTCTGAAGCTCAGAATAGATTTTATTGCTCAAGCTTGGTCACTGTGTAATATTAGTGCACAGAATGACTGAGATGCAGAAAGGCAGCAAAATCCCTATTAACACAACAAGGCAACCGTATATAAAAATGGAACATTAGGATTGCCAATCGCACACAGACTTAGACTTTCTGATCCTGCCAGGACAAGGACCCCAACAGCACAAAGGGTCAGAATTCTTGAAGTATAATTCTGTAACTAGGAGGGAAATAGGCCTTAAAAATTTTTGCACAGCGGCAAGACTATTCTGCCCGGGTGCCATGTTACAGTTCGGCATGCTGAAAACATTTATTTATAGTCACCTGGGGTATTACCCTTCACACTGCACAACTGAATAAAACAAGCAGCTTCTGGAATGCACTTACAACAAGGTAAATAAAATTTCAACCCGTGTCACCATCACCCTGTGGGCCTCCCTGTGTGTTAATCAAAGGGGATGCTCCAGCTAATTTACCCTCCCTGAAGGCAGCATTCAGGTCCAACAGCCTTCCTCCCATCCCCACAAGGATGAGATGCTACAGTGACGGACGCAGACACCGCTCATGTTAAAACTGGCGATTCCCTCCACCATCACCAGGATACTAGGGATGCGGGACTTCAGTTATGTGGAGAGACTAGAGAAGCTGGGGTTGTTCTCCTTAGAGCAGAGAAGGTCTGGAGAGATTTAATAGAGGTATTCAAAATCATGAATGGTTTAAGGAGAACCTGTTTCCACTGGCAGGAGGGTCCGCAACCAGAGGGGTCAGTTTTAAGATAATTGGCAGAAGAAACTAGGGGAGATGAGGAGAATTATTATTATTTTTTTTAAAACACAGCGAGTTATGATGATCTGGAATGCAATGACTGAAAGTGTGGCGGAAGCAGATTCAATAATAACATTCAAAAGGGACATGGATAAATACTTGAAGGGAAATTTGCAGGGCTATGGGGAAAGAGCAAAGGGAGCGGGATTAATTGGATAGCTCTTTTAGAAAGCCAGCACAGGCAAGATGGGCTGAATGGCCTCCTTCTGTGCTGTATCATTTTATGATATTGAACAATTAGAAAGCTGGGCAGTGTGCACTGGGAAAACACCTGGCGAAAACCCAGCAACTGAATCAGGGCCTCCGCGATAAGATTGAAGGGAGACTATTTCAGATAGCATGACATGACCCCCTATGTCTCCGTGACCAGTCCAGGAAGCGCAAATTGCTGGAATTCAGTGCATGCTGCCCTCCGATTCAGAGAGGTGAAAGGTCAAACATAGCATTACCACTTACTTGTTCTCAAAGGCGATGGTGATGGCGTCTTCCTGGACATCTTTCACAAACCCCTGAGAGAGAAAAAAAATGGAAAGAATTAAACAAAATATAGAAAAACGCGCTGGACACAACCAAAAAAAAGGGCCAAGTAGAGGGACAACCTGCATTTAAAATCATATGCCTTATGGCTTCAGTGTCCCTGCCCCTCCACCAATAAGTGCAGAGACTGCTGCTCCTTCAACCCATCAGATCACAAAATCACATCACCAGGTGTCAGATTTCAGAATCATTGACTCCTCGCTTTTGTGACTGAATCAATTCTACAGCACAAAAACATGTCATTCAGCCCAACTGGTCTATGCCGGCGTTTATACTCCACATGAGCCTCCTCCCTCCCTACTTCATGTTAGCAAAATTAAAGCCCATGGGATTAAAGGGACAGTGGCAGCATGGATGCCAAATTGGCTAGGGGACAGAAAGCAGAGTGATGAACACGTGTTTCAGACTGGAGGGAAGTGTACAGTGGTGTACTTCCACTGTACACCAGTGGATAGTGAGTGTTAGGACCACTGCTCTTTTTGATATATATTAATGACCTGGACTCTGGTATAATTTCAAAGTTTGCAGATGACACGAAACTCAGAAATGTAGTAAACAATGTGGAGGATAATGACAGACTGGCAGACACACAGCAGATGAAATTTAAAGCAGAGAAGTGTGAAGTGATACATTTTGGTAGGAAGAATGGGGAAAGGCAATTAAACTAAATGGTACAATTTTAAAGGTGGTGCAGACACAAACCTTTGAAGGTAGCAGGACGAGTTGAGAAGGCTGTTAAAAAAGCATATGGGATCCTGGGCTTTATTAATAGAGGCATAGAGTACAAAAGCAAGGAAGTTATGATAAATCTTTACAAAACACTAGTTAGGCCTCAGCTGGAGTATTGTTAAATTCTAGGCACTACACTTTAGGAAGGATGTCAAGGCCTTAGAGAGGGTGCAGAAGAGGTTACTGGAATGGTACCAGGGATGAGGGACTTCAGTTAAGTGGAAAGACGGGAGAAGCTGGGATTGTTCTCCTTAGAACAGAGAAGGTTAAGGGGAGATTTGATAGAGGTGTTCAAAATCATGAAGGGTTTTGACAGAGTAAATAAGGAGAAACGGTTTTCAGTGGCAGAAGGGTCGGTAACCAGAGGACGCAGATTTAAGGTGATGGGCAAGAGTCAGAGGCGACATAAGGAAACTTTTTTTAGCACAGCAAGTTGTAATGATCTGGAATGAACTGCCTGAAAGGGTGGTGGAAGCAGATTCAATAGTAACTTTCAAAAGGAAGTGGGATATATTCTTGAAGGGAAAAAAAAATCACAGGGCTATGGGGAAAAAGAACAGGGGAATGGGATTAATTGGATAGCTCTGTCCAAGAGCCGGCACAGGCATGATGGGTAGAATGGCCTCCTCCTGATGCCATGAACCCCATTAGTACATCCTTCTATTCCTTTCTCCCTTATGTGCTTATCTAGCTTCCCATTAAATGCATCTATGCTATTCGCCTCAACTACTCTTTGTGGTAGCAAGTTCCACATTCTTGCCTCTCTTCGGGTAAAGAAGTCCTGAATTCCCTATTAGATTTTTTTTCAATGACTATCTTATATTCGTGGCCCCTAGTTTTGGACTCCCCTACAAGTGAAAACATCTTCTCTACATCTACCCTATCAAACCCTTTCATTATCTTAAAGACATTGCCAAAAAAAACAATTCTGCCGTATTACAGCCCCCATAACAGTTCCTCCCTCATCCCCACTACATATTGCTAAAAATAAATTTGGCAAAAAAATTCAACAATTCACAAAATACCCTGCAACATTACTCTTAAACATCTCCATCCTATCTTGTAATCACAATCATCGCTTCCCAACTCCCGACCTTGCAAAACTAGCCTTTTTAAAAAAAAAACTCGTTCATGGGATGTGGGCGTCACTGGCGAGGCCGGCATTTATTGCCCATCCCTAATTGCCCTTGAGAAGGTGGTGGTGAGCCGCCTTCTTGAACCGCTGCAGTCCGTGTGGTGAAGGTTCTCCCACAGTGCTGTTAGGAAGGGAGTTCCAGGATTTGGACCCAGCGACGATGAAGGAACGGCGATATATTTCCAAGTCGGGATGGTGTGTGACTTGGAGGGGAACGTGCAGGTGGTGTTGTTCCCATGTACTTGCTGCTCTTGTCCTTCCAGGTGGTAGAGGTCGCAGGTTTGGGAGGTGCTGTCGAAGAAGCTTTGGCGAGTTGCTGCAGTGCATCCTGTGGATGGTACACACTGCAGTCACTGTGCGCCGGTGGTGAAGGGAATGAATGTTTAGGGTGGTGGATGGGGTGCCAATCAAGTGGGCTGCTTTGTCCTGGATGGTGTCGAGCTTCTCGAGTGTTGTTGGAGCTGCAGTCATCCAGGCAAGAGGAAAGTATTCCATCACACTCCTGACTTGTGCCTTGTAGATGGTGGAAAGGCTTTGGGGAGTCAGGAGGTGAGTCACTCGCCGCAGAATACCCAGCCTCTGACCTGCTCTTGTAGCCACAGTATTTATATGACCCCAAGTGCATGATCCCTACCAGCAGACAGCACATAGCTAATGTAGCTCCACGCTGTACTAGTCACTCCCAACATGAATATCTGACATGCAGCAGACCAAAGGAATCGGCTTACTGCAGACTCCATCCTCAACACTTACACCCTTCTCAACGTACTTCAATCCAGATTCCCCCAATACCATTCCTCAAATAAAAGGAAGAAATGGGCAGGTAATGTTCGAGGTTTGCTAACCGTTCTCTGAAACTGGTGTCCGGCCTCTACAAGAGGGAGCGGAAGTGAACTGCCCTCATTTTTCCAATCCCTTGCTGCAAGGAAGTATCCAACCTATTCCTCTGACTTGACAGGAGGGGTACTGGGAACTGATGACTTGTGGAATGACAGACATGCATTAGATGTGTCCCATCGACTGATGGGACACCAGATCCTAACCACAGCGAGTGGTTAGGATCCGGAATGCACTGACGGAGGGGGTGGTGGAGGCAGATTCAATCATGGCCTTCAAAGGGAACTGGATAAGTACTTGAAAGGAAAAAAATTGCAGGGCTACAGGGAAAGGGCAGTGGAGTGGGACTAGCTGAATTGCTCTTGCACAGAGCTGGCACAGACTCAATGGGCCGAATGGCCTCCTTCCGTGCAGCAACCTAGGATTCTATCCACTTGTACTGCAGCACACAGGTATATCGGCATACTGTTGAATTAAACCCACACTTTCTCTCTCAACTGGAACCATTCGGAGTGCTTGGAATCTAAACGGGTTACCTTGGATCAACAGGTGCTCCCTCGGTTACATGGCGTCAGTCGACTTTTTCCACACCCTCACCCAAAGTAAGATAAAGTCAGCCATCTAAGCAAACAGCAGTCATACTGTCCCAGTGAGGTTTAAAATAGCAGGTCTTTGAGCTGGAGGAATGTTTCTATATCGAGCAGTAGTTGATCAGAGAACAGTTCCAAATTACTAAGCCACCCATGATGCTGATAACTCAAGCAGGTGGAGAGAAGGCCACTTTCAGAGTAACAGCTGCTGGCGAGGTGTCAGTGTAAAGGCAGCAGCCCCTGCCCGCTATTTGCGAAGCCCAAAACCAAACGTGGACAAGATTGGGGCAGAGCAGGAATGGGATCAAAGCAGGATGAAAATTCATCAAGGGACAAAAAAAAACTGATGCCTTTACATCATAATAGAAATAAAAGTGAACTGATAAAATTGGCTACGGGCTTGTAGTTGTACGATTGTCGTTTATACTTTACATAGAATTACAAAGAATGTGCAGAACAGAAACAGGCCATTCGGCCCAACTGGTCTATGCTGGTGTTTATGCTCCAGACGAGCCTCCGCCCATCCCTCTTCATCTCACCCTATCAGTGTATCCTCCAATGCCTCTCAGTCATGTGTTTATCTTGCTTCCCCTTAAATGCGTCAATGCTATTCACATCAACTACTCCACATGGTAGCGAGTTCTACATTCTAACCACTCTCCAGGTAAAGCAGTTTCTCCTGAATTCCCAGAAGAGCTGGAGGGCACATTGAAAAGCCAGACGGGGTAATCCTAAAACACTGCCATTGATTTCAATGGAAGTGAAACAAAGTACAGGTGCGAATTTTACCCTGGCCCAGTTTATTTTTAAGCCAGATTGATCATCCTTCATGTAATGGGAAAAAAAGGGCAGGCTATAAAAAGCAGGCGTCTACTGTAGCATTTGAAATCAATACCAGTCCTGGAGGCCAAGACCAGAGACAGCTAGAAGTGTGACTGACCTGGTAGGTCAATCAACGCATTGCAGTAATGGAGCACACTCACTGCCCTCACTTCGATAGCTTCTTGTCTTAGCTCGTTACAAACCACAGCAAGTACAGAAAAGAGCTAGCACAGGCATAATGGGCTGAATGACCTCCTTTTGTGCTGTATGATTCTATAAATGGGGTAGAGGAGCAGAGAGATCTCGGGGCACATGAGAAGTTGCAAAAAAGATTTACAAGGATGACACCAGAACTGAGAGGTTATAACTATCAGAAAAGACTGAACAGGCTGGCGCTTTTTTCCCTAGAAAAGGCTGAGGGGTGACCTGATCGCGGTCTTCAAAATTATGAAAGGGTTTTATAGGGTAGACAGAGAAGATATTTCCACATGTGGGGGAGCCCAAAACTTGGTCATAAATATAAGATAGTTACTAATGAATCCAAAAAGGAATTCAGGAGAAACTTCTTTTCCCCAAAGAGTGGATAGAATGTAGAACTCACTACCACAAGGAGTAGTTGAGGCAAATAACAGATGCATTTGAGGGGAAGCTGGATAAACATGAGCGAGAAAGGAATATGTTATGCCGATAGGGTTAGATGAAGAGGAGTGGAAGGAGGCTCATATGGAGCATAAACACCGGCATACATCAGTTGGGCTGAATGGCCAGTTTCTACGCTGTACATTCTATGTAATAGGAACAGGATTAGGCCATTCAGCCCCTCGAGCCTGTTCCGCCATTCAATGAGATTGTGGGTGATCTGTATCCTAACTCCATCCACCCGCCTTAGCTCCATATCCTTTAATATCCTTGGCTAGCAAAAATCTATCAATCTCAGATTTAAAATTATTAAATTGAGCTAGCATCTACTGCCTTTTGTGGGCAAGGGTTCCACACTTCTACCACCCATTGCGTGAAGAAATGTTTCCTAACTTCTCTCCTGAATGGCCTAGTTCTTATTTTGAGGTTATGTCCCCATGTCCTAGACTCCCCCACCTGCAAAAAAAAGTTTCTCTCTATCTACCCTATCAACTCCTTTCAAAATCCTAAAAATCTCAAATCACCCCTTAAACTTCTATACTCCAGCCACAAGCCAGCAATTACATGGAACACACTAAGTTAAAGCAGGTTTCAACTTGCACCTCTAGAATACGTCAGAACCAGACTTTTACAGCACTGCACTTTGGTTGACCAGTGTATATTCACCTGAGCACCAAGGGCACCCATCAGATACCAGCACTACCCTGTCCTCAGAGTGCCAGCATCATACATAACAGTTATGAAATTTTGGGTTCAATCTCAAAAGGCTCACAAATTCTTCACGCTGTGGTCATAAGATTGTGATGAAAAAGAACATTAGGCCCATAAGAACAATATCCAGCCACGCTCTATTAAATATAGAAATAATCCTTTTCCTTGAGCTCTGTACCACTGAAGACGACCAGCCCATTCTCAAACGACAAGACATGTAAAACTGGAGCCAAAAAGCATTTCATCCGAATTATACAAGAATGCTACATCCAGCATGAAGGAAATCAGAGTCATTAGGAGAGTATTTTCTGCAAGAGTGCTTTTGGCTGACACCTACCATAACATTGAACGATGGACCAATGCCCTTCGCCAACATTTGGCACAGGGATAGAGAACAATTTTCACACAAAGAATCCAGAACAACATTTTGGATTACAAGGGTTTCCATTCACACTGACCGCAACATTGAATAATAACAGAATGTCATTAAACTCAGGTTTTTATTTAATTAAAGAGGACCTGAAGCAGGTCAATGAGAGGCTAGTCACAACTGACAAGTGATGGAGTTGAGTTATTCAGTCATTAAATTTCAACATTAAATTTTAAATGTGACCTATAGTCCATGGGAATATTTCCAGGGAGATCACCACAAACTGTTCCCTCTTTCCTTCCCCCCCCTTCTCCGTACTATCACCTGCTGCAAATTACAAAAAAAAAATTCCTGGGGACAAGGAGCCTCATCTAAAGTACTATTTATCTACATTACAAATCCTCTAGGCAACCAAAACTAGTCCAGGTGACCACATTGACCATGACTTGTATTATTTGGTACCTACTTCTTGTATGACGCTCAGTGGTAGTACCTAAGCTTTATCCAAAACAACATTCCCAAAGTCAATAAACTCACCACCATGGTGAAGTCCAGTGAGTTATCCCAGGTCAGTCATCCCAGGTCAGTCTTGCACACCTCCTTGCAGCTGATCAAAGAGCGGTACTGGAGGACCAACCCATTGTTCTCACCTAGGAAGCACTAGAGCATGGGATGACACTTTAGGGAACCTCAATCATCCCAACATTAAGCAGGAGGTATTGTATTTGGAATAAACTACACCCTCCCCAACAACTGGCAAATTATTTGGCCTCCCAATCATTCCTACCCATATCCATTATCACGCAGCCAACTCAATTCAGTACACATCAGATAAGTGACTGTTTGCAGCCACTGCATTTATTCCAGCTCACAGGATAATTTCAGCAGTAAACTTGTGATATGCAAATACTTCTATGATCACGTCATACATTTGTCACATTTACAGAGCAAAGGTTGTTACACATTACTGAAGTTTTTTGCACCCCCAATTAGTCCAGAGCCACTGTGCACAGATTGTTACTATCCATCGTTTCAATCTCATTGGTTCATGTTGCAAGAGCAGTACAAACCTTTAGTACAACTAGCTGAATTGCTCTCGCAATACATCTTCCAGTTCCCTGAAGTGTTAGCTTGGCTCAGTGGGTTGGCACTTTTGCCTCCGAGTCAGAAGATTGTAGGTTGAAATCTCATTCCAGAGACTTGAGCATATAACGTAGGCAGACAGTACTGAGGGAATGCTGCACTGTTAGAGGTGCCGTCTTTCGGATGAGACATTAAACCGGGGCCCCGTCTGCCCCCTCAGATGGATGTAAAAGATCCCACGGCACTATGCGCGTGCATTGGCTACCGCATTCCCTACATTACAACAGTGACTACAATTCAAAAAATACTTCATTGGCTGTAAAGCGCTTTGGGACGTCCGGAGGTCATGAAAGGTGCTACATCATAGTAGGTACATAGCATCATAGAATCATAGAAATGTATTGCACATTTACTCTGTCTGGACCCCTCATGATTTTGAGCACCTCTATCAAATCTCCTCTCAACCTTCTCTGCTTGAAGAACAACCCCAGCTTCTCCAGTCTATCCACGTAACTGAAGTCCCTCATCCCTGGAACCATTTGAATAAATCATTTCTGCACCCTCTGAGGCCATCACATCCTTCCTAAAGTGTGATGCCCAGAATTGGACTTCTCAGTACCCTTCCATTTATTGTGCATTCCCTTGCCTTGTTTGCCCTCCCCAAATGCATTACCTCACACTTCTCCAGATTGAATTCCATTTGCCATTTTTCTGCCCACCTGACCAGTCCACTGATATCTTCCTGTAGTCTACAGCTTTCTTCCTCACTATCAACCACATTTTTGTATCATAGAAAATTTACAGCAACGAAGGAGGCCATTTGGCCCATCGTGTCTGCACCAGCCGAAAATGAGCCACCCAGCCTAATCCCACTTTCCAGCCCTTGGTCCGTAGCTTTCTAGGTCATGGCACTTCAGGTGCACATCCAGGTACTTTTTAAATTAGTTGAGGGTTTCTGCCTCTACCACCTTTCAGGTAGTGAGTTCCAGACACCTACTACCCTCAGTGAGAAAATGTTTCCTCAGCTCCCCTCTAATCCTTCTACCAATCACTTTAAATCTACGCCCCCTGGTTATTGACCTCTCTGCTAAGGGAAATAGGTCCTTCCTATCCACCCTATTTAGAACACCTCAATGAAATCACCCCTCTGCCTGCTCTGTGCCAAAGAACAACATCAGCCTATCCTATCTTTCCTCATGGCTAAAATTCTCCAGTCCTGGCAACATCCTCATAAATCTGCAAACCTCTTAATTACGCCCCCTACATTTAAGTCTAATTCATTGATATATACCACGAAACACAAGGGACCTAGTTCTGCGCCCTGCGGAACCCCACTGGAAACAGCCTTCCAGTCACAAAAACACCTGTCAACCATTACCCTTTGCTTTCTTCCACCAAGCCAATTTTGGATCCAAACTGCCATTTTCCCCTGGATCCCATGGGCTTTTACTTTTCTGACCAGTGTGCCATGTGGGACCTTGTCAAAAGCCTTGCTAAAATCCACGTAGACTACATAAAAAGCGCTACCCTCATCGACCCTCCTTGTTGCCTCATCAAAAAATTCAATCAAGTTAGTCAGACACGTCCTTCCCTTAACGAATCCATGTCCTTGATTAATTCGTGCTTTTCTAAATGACGATTTATACTGTCCCTCAGAACTTTTTCCAATAATGGAGTAGAAACACAGGAGGCCATTCAGCCCATCGTGCCTATGTCGGATCTTTGAAAGAGCTATCCAATTAGTCCCATTCCCCTGCTCTTTCCCATAGCCCTGTAATTTATTCCCCTTCAAGTATTTATGCAATCCCCTTTTGAAAGTTGCTATTGAATCTGTTTCCACCACCCTTTCAGGCAGTGCATTCCACATTACAACTCACTGCGTAAAAAATCCACTTCAGTCTGTCTTTTTTCTTTCCCTGGGTCCTTTTCTACTCTCACTCTGCAAGGCTAATTTTTCCCCTGAATCATAGTCAAAGGGCAGAAAATCTAGCCCAAATCATATCTGGTGTATTTACCCTATTTATCATTTCAATTTTCTTCACCTCATTATTTTTGTTTGAAGTACTCTGGGCAGATTAATTTCTTCCTCTCCCCAACTGCTCACCCAGAGTATTCATTTTCCTGGGTGCAACCTAGTTTACTGGGTACTAATGTATATACATCAGATACACCAGGTTCAAGTCCAATTCTACAGAGTTAGTTGATCGCATACTGCAAGAATTGGCCGCTATAATTGGTTAATGACTGGGGAGGGGGGGGGGGGGCGGTGGCATTGAATGGAGGGGAGTTTGGGAAGGGAAGGAAAGGGAGTTAAGTTACTCCCATTTCTTTCCTTCTCCCTTGATACTGGTCTCTGCCAGAGGGGCTGCACCCAACTCCAGTCAGACACCTATGTGGCCTATATCTTGTTTGAAGAGCAGTCAATCGGCACTAGTCATCAGTTCTCATTCTCTGTATGAAGTGTCCACCCGATCTTCCCAAGGAGAAGTGCCCTCAAGATCGGAAGCTCAGTCCGGGCAATCGTAGGCACACACCCATATTCTACAATGCAGAAACAGCCCAGCTGTATTAAAATCACTGTTACCGTGTCTTTATTGAGCAGAAAGCCACAGATGCATGAGAGTCTTTTGGCACTTTCTGGATATGTATAGGTATGTGTGTCCAAATGTGCACTGGCAACATCAAGCTTCCTCCATCCTCCAACACTACTGACTCCAGGCCGGCTGCTGTACTACTCCAGATCCTCATTTTCAAACTCCCGACAGCCTCACCCTGCCTATTTGTGCCATATTCCCCAGTCATACATCCCATTCTACACCTTTATTCTGACTCTTCACTCCAAAGATCTTTCAGCTATTTCACCCCACCTCAAACTCTTCCAAAATCTCTGCCTCATTACCTCTGTCGCAATCTTTAAAAGCCTCCTAAAGAAACCCTCTGACTGAGCCTAAGTCTCCTCTTCCACCCCAAATACTCCTTTACTGTATGTTCAGTGTCCACCTTGCCTTCTATAAAGCCCTCAATTGTTTTCTTCCCCAGCAAGAGTGCTTTACATGTGTTACTGTAGTAAAATTTAACTGCCCAAGGAAGTTTTTAACAGCCATAATGGTCAGCAGGAAAATACAAAACTATGACATGAATCTCCACCCAATTGCCAGGGCTAATAAAAGTTCAGAACTTCTTGCCACCAATTACATTTCCCCAGTACATAGTTCCTGCCTATTAGCTGCAAAAGCATAAGGACCCTTTGAAGCTCTACTGCAGGATATGTCCAAAGCCCAAAAATAAATCTGTTACAGTCCAAGTGATAAACCAATGCCATGTATATGTTAGGACATTGACAGTGTCCTAGCCTTATTCACCCAAGGGCAATCTTCAATGAACACCATCCACAATTGATCCCACCTTATAGTCAGGGTACTTGTAGGCCATTGTAACTGGCCAGAGCCATCATTGTGTTTTGTCAGCTTTTCTGCAGTTTAGTGACCAAGTGCACCCTTCCACCTCCATGGCATCTGCTTTATTGGGGGACAGCATGCTCTACATGTACTGACAATGTCTCTCCTTTCTCAAATTATAGAGGTGCACTTCAGTAAATACAAGAATCAGTTTTTCTTCTCTGTCCGATAAGCAAACTCACCCCGAGACAACAGCTACACCAACGTGCATTTATACAGCACCTTTAACGTAATAAAGCATTCTAAAGTGCTTCACAGGAGCGTTATCATACAAAATTTGACACCGAGTCACATAAGGAGATGAAGGTAGGTTTTAAAGGGAGACTTAAAGGAGGAGAGAGGGGTTTAGGGAGGTAATTCCAGAGCTTAGGGCCTAGGCAGCTGAAGGCACGGCCGCCAATGTTGGAGTTATAAAAAGCAGGAATGTGCAAGAAACCAGAATTGGAGGAGTGCAGAGATCGTGGAGAGTTGTAGGGCTGGAGGAGGTTACTGAGATAGGGAGGAGGGAGGGGCGAGGCCTTGAGACATACCAAATAAGCCTGGGATTGGAACTAGAGACACCTTTGACACTTCAGCACTGCTTTCATTTAAATACTCATTAGAGCCCTGTTTACCCTAGTCCAAGACTACAATAATCCAGAGTACAGTCATCAGTTAAAGCTATCTGGAAAGGAAATGAAAATGAAAAAAATTTAGAATGACAAAGTTTCAGGTTGCCCCAGGAACCTGCCCTGAACAGAAAGCTTTTAACATGGAGTCACTTATAAGCTGCAGTTTGAGACCAGAAATACCAGCTTTATCTGGCAAGGCTGACCAGCCAATTTCAGTAAATCTTTTCCAAGTTCTTCTCACTGCAGTCTTTTGCTATGTTGTATCACTTGCCCCCGAGCCTACTGACTGCCACACATGGCAGGAAAGCCCAGCAATATGACTGCATTGAAGGGAGAGTACATTTTCAACAGCCCAAGTCACCTGTGTGACTGTCACTGATTCGTCATGTATATGACCCCAAGAGGTAATCTTATCAGAGGGGCTGTGGATGCCAGAACCTATGACAAGTCCTTATTAGGGATTCCACCACTCAGCTTGTGCCCTTTGCAGACTTCTCAATCATTTCAAGTATGGAATTTTCTTTAAAGCTGACAAAATGTAGGGATTAAATTTCATGGTATCCTGCTACCCCAGGCATTCCAATACAGCACGGTGCACTAATACGACCTCAGTTGGCATCGAGTGGTTTCCCCCAAAACTCCTGCCATTGTCACTCATATTGGCTACGGGAATAAACAAGACTGGGGGGTAAAACTACTAAATGGTGGGCTTGCATCCTATACACCACGTGCCTCAAATTAAACACAGATCCTGGAACAGGGGCACATCCTCGACTAAAGCTCCTCAGTCAGTTGTATTTGTAGCAACCTCATTGTGCACCCGCCACTGCCCAAAAATAAACGGTCTCTCCTCAGATCACTGCTCATGACAGCATAGTAACATGCAGAAATTTTCCCTCCAATTGTTCCACTGACAATTTACAGCGGTGCATAAAAAGCATCTTTATCACCTCCTATGCACGAGTGCCAACTTAAAGCCAATTGGTGTCGAGCTACAGGCAGCTTTGTGCTGTAAAGTCGTGCTCACTAAGTTGACTCTGATCATATTTCATGCAGGAGCCTGAAAGCTAACAAAGAAGAAACTTTTATCGCTTGAACAGTGACTGGATTCAAATCCTAGTTCCAAGGGTGAAAGGGACTGTTCTAAATACTGCCGCACATCCCATTCGTTTTCTTTGCTCATTTTTGGTCCTCGATTTTCCACCTTGGAAGTGGTGGTGAGATCACAATAAGAACATACAGCTTAGGTTGAAGCACCTTACACATTGGTGGGCTTATATATCAAAAGTTATAGCCATCACAAACCACAGCCACCAACACACACTACCACAAACTGTTGGAGCGGATGGGTTTTAACACATTGGGAGGCCAGATTTAACCACCTAACCTCCAAGCAAAAAGAAAATGGGCACAGGAAGCGAACATTTGCCTCCAATATGACAAAGCCATGAATATTGTGATGTGGAGATGCCAGTGATGGACTGGGGTGGACAAATGTAAGGAATCTTACAACACCAGGTCATAGTCCAACAGTTTTATTTGAAAATCACAAGCTTTTGGAGATTATCTCCGAAAGCTTGTGATTTTCAAATTAAACTGTTGGACTATAACCTGGTGTTGTAAGATTCCTTACATGAATATTGTGGTTATTGATCTCCATTTTTCCTCCATTTATTTGATAAACAAACTTTATTGCATTAATTCTTGACAAGGTGTTGCCAAATACAGGGTCATTTTGGCAAGAACAAGTCAGCAGAGTGTGAAAACTGGTAGAGATCTTCCGTCATCTAACAAGGGGAGGGGAGAGGATGGGAGGGATCTGCCTCAAGCTTTCCCGACAAACTTCATAAAAGCCAAGACTCAAGGGCTCCGTATACAGATTTTAAACATGAGCAGACTAGAGAGGATCTAATGGACAGTGGAATTTGCACTTGTTCAACTCATTCATATCCATGCAGATTAATTATTGGTAAATTTTACCTTCATTATATAATAAGTAGTACTGGGCTAAGAGAGATTACTTTACAGCAGAACCATTCAAGCTTTGGGTCTTCCACAGGCAATTCAAAAGCACATAATATGACGCTTTTGAGGAGGTGCCCATATATGAAGTACATACATCCATATCCCCATTAACTCCCAGATTTCTCAAGTTTCTGATCAGATCTTGGTGTTCTAAGGATTTATCCACCGAGGCATTATGGACCAAGAACAGGACCATACATTCAAAACAGGACAAACCGGAAATATAAAACACAAGTTTCAGGGCTTCATGAGCCAGACTGCCACGGGCCACAGATTGGGCACCCCTTCTTTAAGAGGAAACTCAAGGAACAGATCACCAATGAAGAGTGAAATGCTGCGTCATCTTGCCCACAATGCGTACACAGTTAAATATGGAATCATGTAAAAGTTAGAATTCTAACTGGTGAACTACATTTGGGATATTTAGGAACTGAAATACTAAATCTCAGTGACAGATCAGTTGCAAGATGACACCCTCATGTAAACATAGCTATTGAGGGGGAAGTGCATCTTTGGTCTCCCCTATCAACGGCCCCACTGAAAACCAGGTGACAAGTTTGCAGTTCAGTGGCATGCCTATCTTAAATTAGACACCATTCTTTACAAATGATTTTGGGAATGCAAACAAAATATTCTATCATTTCAAGAAAAAGGGAGTTAACATAACTTCCCTTCAGTACTCAATCATAAAGATTGGATTTTAAGAGTTTGACATGACACAAATTGGGAGTTTTTCATCCTTTTTTGTACAATTTAGACATTTTAGTGAACATCTACCATCCCTGCAAATCTTGCTATCTGTAAGAAAAGTTGTCACAATGGGATAATCAATTAGATTGAAAACTTGGGTCATTCATTGCACTGATCCCACAAAAAAAAATTCTTCGGTGTTGATTCTAGAGCTCACAGGGAGTTGAAAAAGCTAAATCTGAATTAAGTTACTCCAGCCAGTTTTATCAGTCCTTCTAGTTTAGTAAAACCCTGGGTACAGATCAACTGCCAAGATGCAATGGGAATGTTCAGTGTGAACACGATAGTGCATTGAAGTTGGGCCGAATCAGAAGTTTGTCAGCCTTTACTTCTACTAATAATTGAAGTGAGGCAACAAGGGTTTGTCAAAGTTAATTTGGAATTTAGCATGAAAACAAAATGTGGGCATTGAGGCAGGTTTTAATGACAGTCATTCCACCAACATTACTGAGGGGCACATACACAGCTCATATTATTTTCTGTGTATCTGTTGGTTTGAAGAGGTTAAAAATAAATAACTACTATCCTGCATCTTATCAATAGGAGAATCAAGGCAACTCAGCCAAAATTTCCAATACTGGTGCACGAGGAGTGATTGGAGCAATGTTGTAGATTGTGTTCAGTCTAATTCCATCAAAGTTGTCTCATAGAACCATGGAAAAGATACTGCACAGAAGGGGGCCATTCGGCCCATTGTGTCTGCGCTGGCTCGAACAACCAGATGCCCATTCGAATCCCACCTTTCAGCACCCGGTCCGTAGCCCTGCAGCTTACAGCACTTTAGGTGCAGGTCCAGGTACTTTTTTTTTTAAAAAGAGTTGAGGGTCCCTGCCTCTACCACCAATTTGGGCAGCGAATTCCATACACCCACCACCCTCTGGGTAAAAAAAGTGTTTCCTCATGTCCCCTCTAATCCTTCTGCCAATCAGCTTAAATCTATGTCCTCTAGTTCTTGAACTCTCTGCTAGGGGAAACAGGTACTTCCTGTCCACTCTATCTAGGCCCCTCATAATTTTGTACACCTCAATCAAGTCTCCCCTCAGCCTCCTCTGCTCCAAGGAAAACAACTCCAGCCTATCCAATCTCTCCTCATAGATGCAATTTTCACACCCTGGCAACATTCTTGTAAATCTTCTCTGCACTCTCTCCAGAGCAATTATGTCCTTCCTGTAATGTGGTGATCAGAACTGCGCACAATATTCCAGCTGTGGCCTTACCAGCGTTTTATGCAGTTCCATCATTACATCCCTGCTTTTGTATTCTATACCTCGGCTAATAACGGAGAGCATTCCGTATGCCTTCTTCACAACCTTATCTACCTGTACTGCCACCTTCAGGGACCTGTGCACATGCACTCCAAGGTCTCATTTCCTCTACCCCTCTCAATATATTCCCGTTTACTGCATATTCCCTTTTACTGTTTGCCCTCCCGAAGTACATTACCTCACACTTCTCTGGGTTGAACTCCATTTGCCACTTTTCCAACCACTCCACCAACCCATTGATATCTTCTTGGAGTCAACAACTATCATCTTCACTATCAACTACACGGCCAATTTTTGTGTCATCTGCAAATTTGCCAATCATGCCCCCTACATTCAAATCCAAATCATTAATATATACCACAAACAGCAAGGGACCCAACATTGAGCCTTGTGCACACCACTGGAAACGGATTTCCATTTGCAAAGACATCCATCGACTTTTACCCTTTGTTTCCTGTTACTGAGCCAATTTTGGATCCAATTCACCACATTTCCTTGTATCCCATGGGCTTTTACCTTTCTGACCAGTCTGCCATGTGGGACCTTGTCAAATGCCCTAATAAAATCCATGTAGACAACATCCACTGCACTACCCTCATCAATGCTCCTCGTCACTTCCTCAAAGAATTCAATCAGGTTTGTAAGGCATGACCTTCCCTGAACAAATCCATGCTGACTATCTCTGATTAAACCATGCCTTTCCAAGTGACAGAATCAATACTGAGAGATAGGATAAACTAATAGTTTGCCCACCACAGAGGCAAGACTGACCGGTCTATAATTGTTCGGCCTTTCCCTCGTACCCTTTTAAAACAATGGTGCTACGTTTGCAGTCTTCCAGTCCTCCAGCACCTCCCCTGAATCTAGTGAGGATTGGAAAATGATCCTCAGAGCATCCGCTATTTCCTCCCTGGCTTCCTTCAATAGCCTAGGAAACAATCCATCCGGCCTTGGGTGACTTATCAACTGTCAAGGATTCCAGTCCCTCTAGTACTTCCTCTCTCGTTATGTTTACCTTATCCAATATTTCACACCTCTCCTCTTTAATTACTACGTCCGAATCATCCCTTTCCTTTGTGAATACGGAGACAAAATATTCATTTAAAACCATACCCACATCCTCTGCTTCAACACACAAGTTACCATCATCCCTGATGGGTCCCACCTTTTCCTTAGCTATCCTCTTGTTCTTAATGTATTGATAAAATATCTTTGTGTTTTCTTTAATCTTACTAATATTTTTTCATGCCCACTCTTTGCTTTCCTTATTTCCTTTTTTATGTCATCCCTGTACTTTCTATACTCCTCTAGGCTTTCTGCAGTATTTGGTTTTCTGTGACACTCATAAGCTTTCTTTTTCTGCTTTATCTTGCCCTGTATACTTCTAGATAACCAGGGGGCTATAAATTTGGCAGTGCCACCCTTTTGCTTTGAGGGGATGTGTCTGCAATGTACCCACAGAATTTCACTTTTTAGTGCCTCCCACTGGCTTGCCACTGATTTCTCCTCAAGTAGTTGTGTCCAGTCCACTTCTGCCAAATCACCTCTTAGTTCTGTAAATTTGCCTTCACCCAATTTAAAACATTTACTCCTAATTTAACCCTGTCCTTTTCCATAATAATGCTAGAACTAACTGAATTGTGGTCACTCACCGTCATTTCACCCACTTGCCCATCTTCATTTCCCAGGACTAAATCTAGAATTGTATCCCCTCTTGTTGGGCTTGTCACGTACTGGCTAAAAAAGTTCTCCTGGACACCGATCAAGAATTTTGCACCCTCTGTGCCCCCCACACTGTTTGAATCCCAGTTGATGTTAGGGTAGTTGAAGTCCCCTACTATTATTGCCCTCTTATTTTTGCACTCAGAAATTTGCCTACAAATTCGTTCTTCTATCTCCCTTTCGCTATTCAGGAGTCTATAGTGGAGGCGAGGGTGAGGGGCTCCCAAATTATTCCATTTGAAATATCAATAGCATAAACATTAAAATACAAAATATTTTTAAAAATCAGTTGGAATGTCGTCACCCAGCTGACTCTTGCATAGTTGTACAGAGTTTAAAAAGTGGGTAAAAGATGAAACAAAGTGCAAAACTAAGATCTCTCTCTTTCTCTCCCCCAACCTGGAAAAGATTATGAACACTCAGTTTAAAAAAAAAATCCAATAGAGTAGCTTTTCATTCACCATAGGACTTAAAGGATCGTCAATATACTCAACATTCAATTAAAAGATTAGTTCCCCATCCCGACACTTCACTGATGTGATCAGTGTTCTGTAAAACTTTGTATAAGCTTAAAAAAAACAGCATCAAAACCAGATGTGAATTAAATATATGAAATACATTTTTACTATGAATTGAATTAAATGGGGCTCAGACTGAGCAGGGCCTATACTGGAAATCCACTGATGTGGAATGCAGACCCTGGTCCACAATACAGGGGTAAAACTCAAAACTGACCATGCATTCTGGGGCCTCCACGATGCACATACACAAAGCGAGAAATAAAAGCCGGAGACACAATCAACGCCAAATTTAACTGAGCCAAAGAGAAATCTCATGATAATTAAACCATTACTGTAAAGGGACTAGATGGTACAATGTGTTCATCACATGGCTTTTTATCTCAGACCTTGGGATAAATCTACCCCAGACTAATGGGGTGGTACGTTTTCTGACTCCACAGCAAATAGGAACAAGAGGAAGCCATCCAGCCCCTCAAGCCGGTTCCAGCATTCAATAAGATCATGACTTATCGGTACCTTAACTCCGTTTACCCACCTTGGTTCCGCAACCCTTAATACCCTTACCTAACAAAAATCTACCAATCTCAATTTTGAAACTTTCAACTGACCCCCAGCCTCAACAGCTTTTTGGGGGAAGAGATCTCCACTCCCCTTTGTGTGAAGAAGTGCTTCCTGACATCACCCGTGAACGACCTAGCTCTAATTTTAAGGTTATGCCCCCTTGCTCTGGACTCTCCCACCAGAGGAAATAGTTTCTCTCTATCTACCCTATCAACTCCTCTAATCACCTTAAAAACCTCAATTAGATCACCCCTTAATCTTCTATACTCGAGGGAATACAAGCCTAGTCTATGCAACCTGTCCTCATAATTTAACCATTTTAGCCCCGGTATCATTGCGGTGTATCTGCGCTGCACCCCCTCCGAGGCCCGTATATCCTTCCTGAGGTGCGGTGCCCAGAACTGAACGCAGTACTGTAAATGGGGTCTAACCAGAGCTTTACAAAACTAGCATAATTTCCACCCCTTTGTATTCCAACCCACTTGAGATAAAGGCCAACATTCTATTAGTCTTTTAAATTATTTTTGTACCCGTCTACTAGTTTTTAGTGATTTCTGTACTTAGCTCCTCCACAGTTCCTAACTTCTCACCATTTAGAAAATACTCTGATCTTTCTTAGGTCTAAAGTGGACCTCACACTTCCTTCCCCACACTGAACTCCATCTGCCACAGTTTTGCCCACTCACTTAATCCATCAATGTCCTCTCCTTGGTACTCCTGGGAGAGTACAATGTACTCCTGATAATTCAAGTTTTTTTTGGCACTGTTAAAAAATTGAATTATGAGGTCATTTGAATAAAGCAAATTTGAATCAAGAGGAATAGACTGTAACTGTAATCTCAGCAGCAACCAGCATAGAGCAGGGATCAGAGACAGCTCTTGCTGGTCTGCATCACTCCATACCACACTACAGTTATTCACTGAGTCAGCCATTTCAGTGGCCCAAAACCAGTTTTACATCCTAGCAATTCTGATTAAATATTCTCCCGTTACTTAAATAATCAAGTATTCAGACAGGCTCACAATAAAGCAAATTAGACTTAGCGCTAGACCGTAGCAAGGCAACAAGCTAGCTCAGCCAGTGAGAACATGATGGAAGTAGCTGATGAGGGCATAATGAGTCATTCTGGATTGCTAGGGGAAGGAGGTCTTCAATAGTTTCATGATTGGTTTGCATCACATGGTTTTGAGTACACACCCACTATTTAAAAAGGGGGCAAGAAAAGTCAATGATACTGAGAACTGTTTCTAGTACAGGGTGACAAGTCACTGAATTCCACTGATGTAGATTGATCATTTACAGTTGCCAGCTGACTCGGATGCAGAGAGTGATGCCCACAGTAAGGGGGCCTTTCCAGACCTCAAAAGAGGACCAACATATCAAGCTTTTAATAGGATTGCTGCCTGGTTACAATTCTGTACCCATACCGGTTCGGCTGATGAAATCAATTAGCTAACATTTCTGCATTTAAAAAATTAAAATGGAGTTCTCTTATGTCGCCTTTCAGATGAGACGATAAAACTGAGGCCCCGTCTGCCCCCTCACATGGACATAAAAGATCCCACAGCACTACTTCGAAGAAGAGCAGGGAAGTTCTCCCTGGTGTCCTGGCCAATATTTATCCCACAACCAGTATCACAAACACATTATCTGGTCATTATCTCATTGCTATTTGTGGGACCTTGCTGTGAAAGATAAGACTTGCATTTATACAGCACCTTTCACAACCTCAGGACATCCCAAAGTGCTTCACAGCCAATGACGTACTTTAGAAGTGTAATCACTGTTGTAATGTACGCGGCAGCCAATTTGCGTACAGCAAGATCCCACAAACAGCAAAGCGATTAAGACCAGATTATTTGTTTTAGGTGTTGGTTGAGGGATAAATATTGGCCAGGAGACCAGCCAGAACTTCCCCGCTCTTCTTCCAATTGTGGCCATGGGATTTTTTTTTATGTCCACCTGAGGGGGCAGGCAGGGCTTTGGTTTAACGCTTCATCCGAAAGACGTTACCTCCAACAATACTGCACTGGAGTGCCAGCCTAGATTTTGTGCTCAAGTCTCTGGAATGGGGCTTGAACCCATGACCTTCTGACTCAGGCGAATGCGCTACCACTGAGCCACAGCTGACACGAAATGTGCGCAAATTGGCTGCCACGTTTCCTACATTACAAGTGACTACACTTCAAAAGTACTTCATTGACTGTAAAGCACTTTGGGATGTCCAGAGGTCGTTAAAGGTGCTAAATAAATGCAAGTCTTTCTTTTTCTTTATCCCTTTAATTCAATTTGTAGATTGTTGATTAGAATTTAGTGATGGATTAGCTGAGCAGTGGGCACCAATTCCCTATCGAGTCCTCTACACTTCAAAAGATTTAAGGGGTTATAAAATTGTCCTGGCTTGGCATTATCAAAGCACACAGTGGTGAGAAGGAGGAAAAAAAGGAAATGCATATTTAACAGAACATATCCCATAGCAGTTCTCAGCCCTGTGTGCAATACATTTTAATGCCAGCCCCCAAAAAAATGGAACTATTACAAGCTGAAAATCCATAACCAGAGATAGTTTAGTTGAGGTCATCCTCTAAAATAATTCAATCAGCAACTTATCTAGTTATGTACATGTCCATAACCCAGTATAAACCAACACCGTCACACAATACAACCTCAAGGATCAGTACAATCCTAATCAGGATAGTCACGTAGTACAAAATAAGTGGTCTGATGCACATCACTAAAACCAACAATATGGAGGATATCATTGTGAGGAGTATAATAAACAGAATTGAAGACGTGCGCTTGGGGCCCGACAGGCTCCTTTAGCAGGTGGTTGAGTTACGTTCACTTGGCATAAGACTGTCTCGGGTTGACTGATCACTCTGTATACCTCATTCTAGAGTGTCTGTAAAAGGAAGCCTACCAGGGCATCCCCATGGCTACAGACAGGACTTTATAGCAGATGGAAAATAGGAGAGGAATTTAAACACTTGGACGTCACTTTACGTTCAACATGTTGAGATTTATAATTGACATTTACGTGCTTTGCAAATTCTCTCTGACACGGTTAGCTCATTGAAGGGTCAGAAGTTAATTCTCAAAAAGACAATAGGGAGTTTTACACTCACCTTTATCTTTCACATTACAATCTTGCTTACTTTACAAAACATGACTAGCGCATGTATATCACGTTTTAAACCCAGATCTGATATTAGCTCCTCTCCCCACAAAACCATTAAAAGTCAAGCTTTGCCCCCTCTCCTGAGGCTGCTGACTCTTACATTGGAACAGAAGGAGGCCATTCAGCCCCTCGCGCCTGTTCTGCCATTCAATTAGATCAGGGTTGATCTGTATTTTAACTCCATTTACCTGCCGTGGTTCTGTATCACTTAATTCCCTTGCCTAACAAAAATCAGATTTCCACTGGAATACCAGCAGCCCTCCAGCATCTCAGGCACGGAGGCCATTTTTCACGTGCGTGCCTGGAGCAGAAGTGACAGCAGCCTACAATAGGCGGCATTGTAAACAGTGCAGATGGAAGCATAAAATTAGAGATATTAATAGATTAAGTGAATGGGCAAAACTGTGGCGAATGGATTTCAATGTAGGCAAGTGTGAGGTCATCCATTTTAGACCCAAAAAGGATTGATCAGAGTACTTTCGAAACGCTGAAAAGCACGAAACAGTGGAGGTCCATAGAGACTTAGGGGTCCATGTACATAGATCATTAAAATGTCATGGACAGGTACAGGAAATAATCAAAAAGGCTAATGCAATGTTGGCCTTTATTTCTAGAGAACTCGAATACAAGGGGGTAGAAGCTGTGCTACAGCTATACAAAGCCCTGGTTAGACCACACAGAGTACTGAATTCAGTTCTGGGCACCACACCTGAGGAAGGATATATTGGTCTTGGAGGGAGTGCAGTGTAGATTTAGTAGAAATCCACCAGGACTCCAAGGGTTAAATTACAAAGAGAGATTACACAAACTAGGGTAGTACTGCCTGGAATTTAGAAGATTATGGGGTGATTTGAGATCAAAGTTTTCAACATATTAAGGGGAACTGATAGGGTAGATAGAGAGAAACTATTTCCACTGGTTGGGGAGTCTAGGACTATGGGACATAGACTGAAGATTAGAGCCAGGACTTCCAGGAGTGAAGTTAGGAAACACTTCGACACACAAAGGGTGGGAGAAGTTTGGAACTCTCTCTTCCACAAACGGCAGTTGATGCTCAATTGTTAATTTTAAATCTGAGATTGATCGATTTTTGTTAACCAAAGGTATTAAGGGATATGGGGCTAAGGTGGGTATATGGAGTTAGGTCACAGATCAGCCACGACCTCATTGAATGGCAGACATGCTCGAGGGGCTAAATGACCCACTCTTGTTCCTAATCCACCGTGGAAGAAAGCACAGCTGAACTACATCCCCATCCTCAGCCAACATCTGTATTTGTCTCCTTCCCTCCCCAAAGGCACAGGCACTTCCCACTGGGTCACTGAATAGCAACCAGGAGTGGGAACCCTAGCAGATCACCTCCATATATCCTTAGCCCAAGGGCCCTGGAGAGAAATTGTAGTGCCTGAAATGCCGTCCTAGAGATCTGCAAACTCAGCAGAGAGCAGGAATCAAAGCTAGATCTTTCTGGTCTGTATGACAGTACTGCGCTGGCTGTGTTTTTACTTGCTAGGTTGTCAGGAGGTCTAAGATTTGATCTTTTAAAAATCTAAATATTCTAAAGCAGTAAAGACAGCTCCCCTTCATGGGCCACAGTGTACCTTTGTGCATCTTAAAACACCTTGCCTGGGGCTAGAAGTATTATTTGAGGTTTCTTACCGAAGGTCACTTAGCAGTACTCATTTTAACAATTCAAAATTATCAGAGTGATTGATCATTTCCCTTTCCCTTCCACCCCAAGCCCCATTACTTATAAACCGTCCCTACTGTTAATATATCAGACAAATCCGGCTTGGTGGTTACTAACTGGATGTGGTTAAAGCTAACTCTCAGGAGTATTTTCAATCTTACAATAGTTCTCATTCCCTCCTACAGAAACTTGGGGAAGAGGAAAAAAAATTGCATTTATATAGCGCCTTTAACATAGCAAACATCTAAAAGGCGCTTCACAGGACTGTAATCAGACATAAATTGACAGACAAAGAAGGAGGCATTAGGACAGGAAACCAAATGCTTTGTTAAAGAGGTAGGTTTTAGGCAGCATCTTATAGGAGGAGGGGTAGAGAGGCGAAGAGGCTTAAGGAGGGAGTCCAGAGCTTAGAGCCTAGACAACTGAAGGCACGGCCGCCAATGGTGGGGAGAAGGAAGTGGGGAATGCACAAGAGACCAGAGTTGGAGGAATGCAGAGATCTTGGAGAGTTGTAGGAGGTTACAGAGATAGGGAAGAACAAGACACATGGCGGGATGTGAACATGAGGATGAGACTTTTAAAACTGAGGCATAGGAGAAGACCTGTGCTCATCTGAGAGAGGAGATAGCCCCATCTGGGTTGAGCAACCAGACAGAGTCACCATCCAGTTCATCTACCTAAAGAGGACTACTGAGGTGCATCATCAGGCGCTGCTTACACTGGGAAGGAATGAACATCCTTTCTAATTCTAGATTGAGATCCTGGCACAACAAGGTCAGTAATGGTTGAGACCCAAACAAGTCACACCCTTTGCAGTGGTCTTGCAGTGCCAAGAAGGATGCTGGATGGTTCCCCAATCTCCCTCGCTGCAATGTCAACTGGATGAAGATAGACTGGCTGGGCAAATCTTTCCAAGTGGAAGGTCGAAATCAACAGGCTATTTACACAAAACAAAAGGCACAAATAATCCCAAAAAGCAGGAAACTTTTATTTTTTCCTTTTAGTATTAAGAAAGTCTATGTTAGTGATGCTGCCTTTCAGCTTTAAATGGTAGTCATTAACCCAGGATGTTTCAGTGTTTATGCCATTTCAACACTAATTCTGTTCCTTCACACTGTTGTGCTCAGTAACCCTTACAAGACAGTCATCCTCTTCAGTACAACCAGCCTGGGAAGTGCACGCATGAATCGTAGCTCAGTGTGCCAGTATGAGGTTTCAAACGCTAGATACCGCCCCGAATCTTCTCAGCTAAAGTCAGGCATTTACAATGTGAAGCACAAGACAACAAACTTGCCATACTGATTTGTGGCAAAACTCACTAGTGTTCCAGCTTTCAACTTTTTCAATACTTGTAGCCCAAGTTTACCCATTTGGGAAGGAGAACGGGTAGCAAACATTTTGCTGTTAAATGGCAGACATGTTGCTACAGGCTCCTCCACTATTCAGTTGAGGATTTGATCTGCATAAAACTCACCAGCCAGTGACCAGAAATCAGATTAGCAAAACAGAGGTCACTTCCCAGTTTGGAATGTTGTTAACCTTGTGGAATGGAGACTTAGGGCACCATTTCCTACTCCAAGCCATTTTTTCACAGAAACTTAAAAATGCAACTCCTTTCTTCCTTTCCACAAACTTCTTCACGCTTTGGAAACCCAAGCTTGGCGTAACCAACAACAATTCTTGATTTACCTCATTTCTTTTACCCATTTTAGCCATACTATGGGCCTTTGATCCCTTGTACAAATTTCCCCTCTAGTTAGGGAGAATGGAGGGGGCTGACAGTTGGGATAAAAGGGCCATTCCCAAATGGCAGGTTGTGACAGGTAGCATTTTTTGGGAAACGTTGCTGGGGCCCTAAACCAGGAGGTATAGTGAATGGTGAAAAGAGCAGAAACTTAGAAAAGGACAATATATTAAGCAAGTGGGCAGAACAGCGACAACGTGAGGTAGTACAATTTAGATGCAAGAATGGGCAGCTGGGAGTACTGTCTAATTGGGGAAAACAGTAGAAGGAGCAGATGAACAAAGGGATTGAGGGGTCCAGTTACTTGCACCATTAAAAGCTACCTTGAAGGTGGAAAAACTGATCTAAAGGAATGCTGGATATCACCAGAGTATAAGAGAACAGTACAACTACTATAGTTATATGAAGCATTGATCAGACCACATCAGCTTGGGGTGCCCTACCCTAAAAAGGACATGCTGGCCTTGGAGAAAGTCCAGCAATGATTCACCACAACACCTGGGATAAAGGAAATGGGGTGGGGGGGGGGGAATGAGACTGGGTAAACTTGGGCTACACCGCCAGGAAGTGAGGAGCTTGAGATCTGACTGCAGTTTTTGACAGTCGATAGAAGGAACAATCATTCCCCAGTAGCAGAAATCGAGAACAAGGGGACGTCATCTAAAAATCTGAACCAAACCAGTTAAATGTACTGGAAAAAAAATCTTCATACAAAAAGTTGGGAATGCAAAATGCATTACTCCAGGAGGCAATAGATGCAATCAACTGGAGACATTCTAACAAGCAAGTAGATACCTACTTGGGAAGTAAAAAAAAGAGAAGTAGGATTAAAAAGATAGTGCTGTGATGCCCAATAAAATGGCAGAATAGACTCGAGGGGGCCGAATGGTGTACTCCTGTTCCTAGTCTGTATGGTTCAGTGCCACCGTATTGTAGATCTACCCAGTTCTGAAGGCTTCTGAACTGCCTGACTTTTAAATGTTCATTCCGACAATCTGCATAAGCTGCCAGGATTCTGCAAAGTTCATGTCATATTCACGGTGGGGACACGAAATAAGAGTGAGAGAATCTGGGCCATCAATGGCAGAACCCCCAAATCAATCCGATGCTCACGCTGAGCACGAGAGAATATGTCTGGGCAACTGGAAGACTCACCACCACTACAACCAAGTGCGATATTCCATTTATTCACTGGACTGCAACTCACCACAAAACAAAATTGCCACTGCAAACCACAAGGTCATTATTTCACATGAACATTGATTTTTTTTTAATACTTTCGACTTGATGACACTTACAATCTGATGGCAATTTGTAATTGTGAGAGAACAACTCAAGTGTGCACTGTAGAATTTCTTGTTTTAAAACAACTATCTATTCACTGAAAATATAGGATAACCAGCAGTATCAAGACTGTAATTTAATCAAGGGGGTCAGATGACATCAAACCACGAGACTGTCATTCAAACAGTTTAATCGACACCACCCCAAGCCCCGATTGAATTACAGTCGTTACTCATTTCCAACTATTTCTCAAATATACCCCCATCTCTGGGAAGTGAGGGTTGGCACAGAATCGCTCGGGACGGAGTACCTCCTGAGTGATCACATCACAAGTCCCAGAGTTGGCTTTGAAAACAAAATTTGCAGTTAGGAAGCAAAGTTAGAGAGGACCAAAAAACCTTCAAGATGTAACAAAATCAGCAGTCTGGTCAAATGCTCTTCACAATTCACCCATGGCACACAAGATTCTTTATACTTAAGAACAAAGGTAACGCACCATCTCTGGTGTAATATCCCACAACTATTACACAGGGGTAATATTTTCCCCAGCAATAATTCAAAACAAATGAAAAATAATACATGAAAACTCACACGAGCTGTCAGTTGCATGGAGCAGTACAGAATTTATCCTTTGAGTACTGAACAGCTCTTAAATTGCACACCGCTTCTCTTTCATAGAACATCTTTACAAATTATTTTCAGGGTTGTTAATGCAGCATATTATTAAGTAGGATTAGAGAAATGTACACAGCCACAAAACCCTTAACCCTTTCACATACCCAATCCTAGATTAAGGTTCAAAGTGGACTCCTAAATGCCACTGGACCATTCCAATTTAGCTTAAGATGACTCGACTGTAATTTTCTTTTGCAATAATTAAGAGCTGAGGGGAAACGTCAATAGTTGGAACGGTGCTATGCCAACAGCTTCTAAACCATCTTCATTGGCTAAAAAAAATGCCAATTCAGAAGAAAATACATTTTATGGAAATATGAAGGAACATATTGCTTCTACATTCTATCCACAGATGTTTGTCAACAACAATTGGGCAAAATGGTCTGTCTGTGCTGTAAATACTATGTAACAAGCATAACGCTGGACTTGTTCAAATCATTGGGCCAGCCAAGTTGCAGCCATCAATGCTCAACCGCAGTAATACCACATGTTCTACATTTAATCATAGAATCACAGAAAATTTACAGCACAGGAGGCCATTCTGCCCTTCATGTCCGCGCCAGCCGAAAATGAGCCACCCAGCCTAATCCCACTTTCCAGCATTTGGCCCATAGCCTTGTGGGTTACGGCACTTCAGGTGCACGTCCAGGTACTTTTTAAAATGAATTGAGGGTTTCTGTCACTATCACCTTTTCAGGCAGTGAGTTCCAGACCCCCACCACCCTCTGGATGAAAACATTTCTCCTCAGCTCCCCTCTAATCCTTCTACCAATCACCTTAAATCTGTGCCCCCTGGTTATTGACCTCTCCGCTAAGGGAAATAGGTCCTTCCTATCCACTCTATCTAGGCCCCTCAATGTTGTACACCTCAATTAAATCACCCCTCAGCCTCCTCTGTTCCAAAGAGAACCACCCCAGCCTATCCAATCTTTCCTATGGCTAAAATTCTCTAGTCCTGGCAGCATCCTCGTAAATCTCCTCTGCACTCTCTCCAGTGCAATTACATCCTTCCTGTAATGTGGTGACCAGAATTGTACGCAGTACTCAAGCTGTGACCTAACCAGTGTTATTACAGTCCGAGCATAACCTCCCTGCTCTTATATTCTATGCCTCAGCTAATAAAGGAGAGTGTCCCATGTGCCTTTTTAATCACCTTATCTCCCTGTCCTGCTACATTCAGGGATCTGTGGACATGCACTCCAAGGAACCAGTCTGTATAAATGCTCGTGGAGAGTAAACACTGACACGGACTGGTTGGGGCAGAATAGCCCGTTTCCATGTTGTAACCGCCATATGCATGAAGGAGTAAATTGGTTTCTGAAAATGTACTGTGGGCTTTAAACACAAAATACGATGAGATTAAAGAAAATATCAGTCCACTCATTGCATAAATGCAGGATATGGAGCAAGATGGTAGTACAGTGTAGTGATGCTCCAAGAACCATGGGCACACTGGCCCAAATCCAAACCCATTCCTCCCAGCCAGTAAGTGCCTGATCTCGCCCATGACTCAAAGGGGAGATGCTGAGAGACCAGGGCAATGGATGGTGAACAAATCAGTCAGGGAGCGAGTTGCCCGAGGCCAGCTTTGTGCCAGTCTGGGGCAATGCCAGTTGCAGTTGGCAGAGAACGGAAAGCACGCTGTCTCTCATCCAGCTGTGTGACACATTAAGACCCAAGGGTGAGTATAAAAATAGGTACTGCTGGGGCATGCGGACACCCAGTGCAACAAGCCAACGTTAGATGGTGAAGACAGGAACTGCGCTCAATTATTCTGCTGTGGTCTTGGGGTACAAGCAGTTTGCCCAGAATCATAGTAATTTGTGCGTCTAAACTTGCAGGGCCCCACTCCACCCCCAAAGAAAATCAAGATTTCTGCCCCCTTGTTAACCACTGTAGGTAACTGCTGAAAATTTTAAGTAAAATCCTATATCCTACCCAAGATTTTATCCCCAGTAGAAATAACTTGTAATCTACTGAGGCTAAAACTGCAAGCAGCCCTAAACAGGGCCTAAGACCACAAAGTTCTTATCCAATTCACAACAGCAAGAAATTGCTGTTCCTAAAAGAACTTGCATTTTTATAGCGCCTTTCATGACTTCAGAACGTCCCAAAGCACTTTACAGCCAATGAAGTACTTTTGAAGTGTAGTCACTCTTGTAATGCATGAAACACAGCAGCCAATTTGAACACAGCAAGATCCCACAAACAGCAATGAAATAATGACCAGATAATCTGTTTTAGGTGTAGGTTGAGGGATAAACATTGGTCAGGACACCAGCTCTTTGAATAGTGGCCGTGGGATCTTTTACGTCCACCTAAGAGCGCAGACAGGTCCTCGGTTTAACGTCTCATCCAAAAGACAGCACCCTCAGATTGCAGAGGGAGTGCTGCCTTGATTTTGTCCTCAAGTGGGGCTTGAACCCACATCCTTCTGACTCAGAGGCAAGAGTGCTACCCACTGAGCCACAGCTGTCACCTACTTAATAGCTCAGTCTCAGCTTCTCCCTTTAAAGCTGCAAGTCCCTTCTTCCCCAACATGCTCCTTGATCTCAGAAGGAATGTACATCTAATACCTTACACAAATGCACACTCAACAGGAGGTTTCAATATTTCTATGCTTATGCTGTAAAACACAAACTGACAAAGTAAAGGGAAAAAGGAAATCATTAACATGCAGCTAATAGAATTAAACCCACACATACTGCAACCAATATTAAACCAAGCTTATGGGGCCATGCAGGTCCCTTCACTGGACCAGCAAAGGGTCTACATTTTTAAAATAACTATCAGTTAAAAAGGACCCAGCTATTGCAATGAAATTTAACACACCTTCTGACAAGAGAAAAGAGATGGGAGTTATTTAAGGGCAATTCGATTTGTGCATTGAATATGTCCACAGGCCTTTTCAAAAGGCCCCAGGAAGGAAGGAAGCCAGAACAAATGGAAGGCTCCTGTAGTCAGTGCTGTTCAGGAATTACACCACCTTTCCTGTGTGCTTAGTTTCCAGGTTATCCACAACGTGGCCCATCAGGGATCAGTGCGATGGTTATTTTATCTGCAACCTTGTCCCCCATTCACCCAAGGAGTTCAAAAAAAATTAACAGCCCAAAACCTTTAATTCAGGAAAATTAACTTCCATCAACCCTCCCTCCCCCAAAAATGTCAGATTTTTAAAAAATATTGCCATAAAACAAGCAATTCAAAGCAAAAAAAATGCTTTATTGTATTCTTCATAAAGCACTCCAACTCTTTTTTTGAGAGGTGATGGGACAGAGAGAAAGTGGGAGGGGAGGAATTTAGCCCAGAGGAGCAGCAGGAGCAGGGCCTAAGGAGATGGAGATGGAGATTGGGGGGGGGGGGGCTAAAGGGGGTGGGATGGCCTAAGAGAGAAGGGGTCTGGGGGGGCCTAAGAGAGAAGGGGACGGGG
>NC_090359.1:27120385-27188680 GCF_035084215.1 Heptranchias perlo | reverse complement strand
TAGAGGAGAGCGGAAGCGGTCGCCATGGCTACACTAGTTAGGTGGGCTGGTTACTGAGACTAACCTGGTGCAGGGCTGCTGCGAGAAGTGGGGGGGGGGAAAGGGGTCAAATCAGTTACACTAGTTGAGACGTGCTGGTTATACTGGTTATGCTAGTTATACTAGTTATACTCACGGTCCGGATCTGCCGCCTCAGGATATAGAGGATGAAGCTCCAGACTTTGGCAGCGAACGCCACGAAGGTTTTCAGTCCCACAAGACATTGGTTCTTCATCATCACCGTCCGTCCCCAACCCCCCGCCCTCTCCAGTTTGACCGGAATCCGGGCACCGACTTTCACAAAAAAAACAATTTTAAACAGAACAAAAACCGAAAAAAGTTTTTATTGAAATCAAACTGAAACCGGAACCTGCATGAGAGCCGCCATTACTGAGCGGAAACGGCGTCACCCGCGCGGCCCCCCCTGGCGTCACGTCACGTCCCTCGTCGGCGCACCGCCTTCCGCCACCAACTGGGGACACTTCCCGTCAGCCTGTGCGCAGGAGGTCTCCCCCAGCCCGGGACACTTCCCGTCAGCCTGTGCGCAGGAGGTCTCCCCAGCCCGGGACACTTCCCGTCAGCCTGTGCGCAGGAGGTCTCCCCCAGCCCGGGACACTTCCCGTCAGCCTGTGCGCAGGAGGTCTACCCCAGCCCGGGACACTTCCCGTCAGCCTGTGCGCAGGAGGTCTACCCCAGCCCGGGACACTTCCCGTCAGCCTGTGCGCGCAGCCTTATTCAGCCAGGTTCCAGGACACTTCCCATCAGCCTCTTCTCACTTAAAGGGAATGGGGCAGTTTAGAACATAAGAAATAGGAGCAGGAACAGGCCATTCGGCCCCTCGAGCCTGCCCCGCCATTCAATAAGATCACGGCTGATCTTCTCAACGCCATTTTCCTGCCCGATCCCCATATCCCTCGATGCCTTTAATATCTAGAAATCTATCGATCTCTGTTTTGAATGTACTCAATGACTGAGCCTCCACAGCCCTCTGGGGTAGAGAATTCCTCCGAGTGAAGACGTTTTCTCCTCATCTCAGTCCTAAATGGCCGACCCCTTATTCTGAGACTGTGACCCCTGGTTCTAGATTCCCCGGCCAGGAGAAACGTCCTCCCTGCATCTACCCTGTCGAGCCCTGTAAGAATTTTGAATGTTTCAATGAGATCCCCCTCTCATTCTTCTAAACTCTAGCGAATACAGGCCTAGTCTACTCAATCTCTCCTCATACGACAATCCCACCATCCCAGGAATCAGTCTGGTGAACCTTTGTTGCACTCCCTCTATGGCAAGTATATCCTTTCTTAGGAGACTAAAATTGTACACAGTACTCCTGGTGTGGTCTCACCAAGGCCCGATATAATTGCAGTAAGACATCTTTACTCCTGTACTCAAATCCTCTTGTAATAAAGGCCAACATACCATTCGCCTTCCTAATTGCTTGCTGCACCTGCATGTCAGCTTTCAGTGACTCGTACAAGGACACCCAGGTCCTTTTGAACATCAACATTTCCCAATCTCTCACCATTTAAAAAATACTCTGCATTTCTGTTTTTCCGACCAAAGTGGATAATTTCACATTTTTCCACATTATATTCCATCTGCCATGTTCTTGCCCACTCACTTAGCCTGTCCATATCCCCTTGAAGCCTCTTTGTATCCTCCTCACAACTCACATTCCCACCTAGTTTTGTGTCATCAGCAAACTTGGAGATATTACATTTGGTCCCCCTCATCCAAATCATTGATATATATTGTGAATAGCTGGGACCCAAGCACTGATCCCTGCGGTACCCCACTGGTCACACTCTGCCAATCTGAAAAAGACCCGTTTATTCCTACTCTCTGTTTTCTGTCTGTTAACCAATTCTCAATCCATGCTAGTACACTACCCCCATTTCCATGTGCTCTAACTTTGTTCACCAACCTCCTGTGTGGGACCTTATCGAAAGCCTTCCGAAAATCCAAATACACCACACCCACTGGTTCCCCCTTATCTATTCTGCTAGTTACATCCTCAAAGAACTCCAATGAGTTTGTCAAACACGATTTCCCTTTCATAAATCCACGTTGATTCGGCCAAATCCTATTATTATTAATCCTATAGTTTGACCAATAACATATTGTGAATGGAATTTCCCTTCCCTCCGGGGTACGGCTCTATGCTTTGTGGCCTTGCCCAGTCCGTACCTCCAGCCTCCCCAGTACTGAGGGCAAACCTCCTGACTGCGATGTTCGAGTCAGGGCGGCTGTTGGCGCAGGTGATTTTTCATCCTTCAGCCTCGACACTGAGCATTGTGGGTTATTCAGCATGAGGGGCATCACAGCCTAGTCGGAATGGTGTCCTCATGCAACTTCCATGTAGGAAGTCACCAAATAGAGACAGCCCTGACTGATCTTTTCCCCCTTCCTTAACCCCCGAGAGGCAGAGACCAAATGTAGCACCCCAATCACCGGCCCGAATGAGACCAGCCAACCCAGCGCTGGCCAAGAATCCAACTTGGGACCTTCGAACCTGGTCTGCGTGACTCAGCTACTCACTGGGTAGCCATAATAAAGGATTAAAAGACAAAAACTGTTTGAGATTAAGAATTTTAATTATGTCTCTGAATGTTAGGGGCAGCATTTGTAGCTTCAGCACTCCAGTGCCAACCCTTCTAACTGCGATCCAAAGACCCTGCTGGCAGGCCAGTGAAAGGATGTGGGGCCAGGTCAGGAGAGGGCTCAGTTACGATGCAGCCGCCGATAGTC
This sequence comes from Heptranchias perlo, assembly GCF_035084215.1. NCBI lineage: Eukaryota > Metazoa > Chordata > Chondrichthyes > Hexanchiformes > Hexanchidae > Heptranchias > Heptranchias perlo. The sequence continues at coordinate 27,185,896 of NC_090359.1, read as the reverse complement.
TGCTGGCATTGTCTAGATACCTACATGAAGGATGGCTACCAGGGTGACCATAGGGCAGCTGGCCAGTAGGCCTGACACTCCTAAATCAATGCCCACATGAAGGCACTTAATTGCAGTGACCACTGGATGGAGACCTAGGGCACAGGCTGGGCACACACTGGCTCAACTTCATCCAGAATGAAAGGTCTCAAGCTCAAAAGACAACCAGGGCAAGCAGCTGACCGTGACACATCTGGAACACTGACCTGGAAGCACGTGACATCCTGAACGTGGTCACAGAGATATTGGAAGTCCCGACACCCTAGAACAGTCTGTGAGACTTCATTAATTTCCTGCACTCTTATTTTATAGATTTACCATGTTTTGGATTTTATCCTGTAGGGATTTGTGGTGTCTCAGTCGCCATCCAGCCCAAAGCTTCAGAGAATAATGTACTTTTATCTGGTCTTGTAACTTAAGAATGCGGGTTGAGATGCAGCCCAGACAGAGGAGCTGAAAATCTCCACGAGCGATAAGGGTCCGAAATGTATCTAACCCGTGCCGTACCTGCCCCGGGAGCGTTTGATGGGACAGTGTAGAGGGAGCTTTACTCTGTATCTAACCCTGTACCTGCCCCGGGAGCGTTTGATGGGACAGTGTAGAGGGAGCTTTACTCTGTATCTAACCCGTGCCGTACCTGCCCTGGGAGTGTTTGATGGGACAGTGTAGAGGGAGCTTTACTCTGTATCTAACCCTGTACCTGCCCTGGGAGTGTTGATGATGGGACATTGTAGAGGGAGCTTTACTCTGTATCTAACCCGTGCTGTACCTGCCCTGGGAGCGTAGAGTCGCCACCTGTCACACCTGTACCAGAGAGTCAGCGCCCAGCGCCCAAAGAACCTGTCCCCCAGTGAGAGTCAGTGTCTGTGGAACTGTCCCCCAGTGAGAGTCAGTGTCTGTGGAACTGTCCCCCAGTGAGAGTCAGTGTCTGTGGAACTGTCCCCCAGTGAGAGTCAGTGTCTGTGGAACTGTCCCCCAGTGAGAGTCAGTGTCTGTAGAACTGTCCCCCAGTGAGAGTCAGTGTCTTCAGACAAAAAAAAACTAACCCAACATCATTTTGAAATGACTTATTTTACATGTTTTCAGAGCATCCCTGGCGGGTCGCTCAGCTTTTTGTTCCGAGTTGTGGAACATCGGGATTTCATGATGGATAATGTTGCAGCTTCGAACAATCTCGCCCTCCATGTGAGACAGGTTTCTGTGCCGTCCCCTCAGTCCACGAGGTTTCGGTCGCTTTGTTATATATCCAAGTCATCGTCGGGATCCTCTTCATCGATATCGTCCCCCGCGTCTGGCTCGTAGTAAATCTTTCCCTCTCCGACTCCGCTCTGTAACATGTTCGTCTTTCTGCAGAGATTTTAAAATAATGAACAGGCGAGGGTTAGGTCCCTGAGAGAAATCGTGGGGACAGTCACATTTGCCTTCAAGAATGTTTCCATCCCTTCCTGTGGGTACAGTCGCCCCTCCCAGTCCGTGCTGAGCGGGACGATCGCAACAGGACAGCAGTAAATGGGGCTGCAATGGTGTGGAGTCGGGAGGGAGGGTGGGAGGGGAGGGTGGGAGCGTGGATGAATTCGAACAAAAATTCAGATGGGTTCCTGCTCCTGATCGCTATCCAGACACACGAGGCTAGGTTTAACCTGGATTACTGTGACAGGCAAACCTGATGCTGCCCTAACCCGACATCCACAACAGAACACTGTCCTGCAGCTCAAAGCTCACTTACTTCTCAGTGCTGAAGTGATACGGCAGCGTAAGACTCTCCTTCGTTCTGCGTTCCTTGTCAGTCAGCCGGAGGTTAAATGTCAAATTAGCTGCTGGGTCAACCTGACAGAAAATAAAATATAAACTAAACTCAAACAGAGAAACGCATGGAGGAACAGCTAGCAGGACTGTGGGGATAGGGGGAGAGAGAGAGAGAGAGAGAGGGACACACACACACACACACACAAACAGAGATAGAGAGACAGAGAAAGAAAGGCACAAAGGAACAGATAACAGGACTGTGGAGAGATAGAAAGACAGAGAGAGATAGAAAGACAGAGAGAGATAGAAAGACAGAGAGAGATAGACACACAAAGTGAGAGTGAGAACAGAAGCAGAGAACGGGTGAGGGGGGAGACAGACACACGCACAGAGTGAGAGAGAATAAAAAGATACATATACAGACAGAGAGAGTGAGAGAGACGGAGAGAGATACACACACGTAAAGTGAGAGAGAGAAAAGATACACACACAGTCGGACAGAAAGACAGAGACACAAACAGACAGAGGGGAGATATTGAGGGTAAAACCACGTGAGACATGAGAACTCGCACAGGGCACAAAGGCCACAGCACAAGCAGCAGCTCACCACCTGCACATCTCCACCTCCTCCAGTCTCCTGTCTCTGAATCGGTTCCACTGAAGTTCTCAGAGTAAATCTGTCCTCGACTGTGAAATATTCCTCCTGCAGGCAAAGGGGCGATAGATTAACCTGGGATATCAGCTCCAGCACCAGCCCTACCCGCACACTCATTACACCCCCTCCGATTCTCACTCATCGTCTCCCAGGATCTCGACCCTGCGTAACTCCTCCCCTTCCTATTACTCTGCAATCTGCAGACTTGTAAAAAGAAAAGACTTGCATTTGTATAGCGCCTTTCACAACCTCAGGACATTCCAGAGCACTTTACAGCCAATGAAGTACTTTTTGAAGTGTGGTCACCGTTGTAATGCAGGAAACGCGGCTGTCAATTTGTGCACAGCAAGATCCCACAAACAGCAATGACCAGATCATCTGTTTTTTTAGTGATGTTGGTTGAGGGATAAATATTGGCCCCAGGACACCAGGGAGAATTATCCTGCTCGTCTTTCAATAGTGGCCGTGGGATCTTTTACGTCCACCTGCGAGGGCAGACAGGGCCTCGGTTTAACGTCTCACCTGAAAGACGGCACCTCCGACAGTGCAGCACTCCCTCAGTACTGGCACTGGGAGTGTCGGCCTGGATTATGGGCTCAAGTCTCGAATACACGACCTTGCTGCTACTACAGCCGCCACTTAAAAAACGCAAGCTTGTCTCACCTCACCACCTCTCCTACGCTTTTCAATCTCAGTGCGGCCCTTCACCCGAGATTCACTGTTAAAAATATCGCTCCAGCGATGGTTCAGCTGAAACACACAGACTGGGAAGGCATCAGGTTCCTTCTCTGCTCTGTGCCGAGTTAACCGATCTCAGGCGAGGCGTTACAATTGGCCTCCCCCCAAACCCCCGGGCAGGGGACAAACCAGCTCCTGATCGCAATCTAGTGACCCCCTCCCCCGGAAAGTACGTGCGTGTGGAAGTCCGGTGAGGACAGGATCGGGCTCAGCTGTGCTGGCCCCTGCAGTCGAATAGCCCAGTGACACTCACCGCCTAGGCTCACGCATGAGGAACGGCAACTTGGGTGAGGTAAATGAGGGCAGTAAGGGGCCTTGGAACCCGTACCCCAGTGAGAGTCGGACCCTTTAGGAGAGGGGAGCCCAAACCTTCTTAAGGACTTTTCCGGATTTCCTCTTGTGCACAATTGTGGCTGAAGCATAGGGCGGGAAGTCCATCCGCAGTCCGCAGCTCTCGGGGAGCGGGGTTAGTGTGACCACGGTGCTCGCCAGCTGACATATGGCCTCCACCACCTCTGGCTGGTGTAGGTCAGCATGCAGCAATCCCACCACCTTCCTGATCTTCAACTCTGGGAACACAAAGCACAGGGCAATCCCCTCACAACAATCGCTGGATAAAGATTCGTATCCCGTCACCACCGAGCTCACTGTCGAACCCTCACCCTCACCCTCACCCCCGGCCGGCCCACCGTACTGCTGTGCTCAGTAACAGGTGCCAAAAGCCCCACAGAACCAGAACCCAAACTCCCCCCCACCTCCTCCTCCATTCCTCTGTGTCAGCTGTGGAGGAGGTGTTGGGGAGTCACTGACCTGTGACCGGGAAGGGGGGGGGGGGGGTCACTGACCTGTGACCGGGAGGGGGGGGGGTCACTGACCTGTGACCGGGAGGGGGGGGGGTCACTGACCTGTGACCGGGAGGGGGGGGTCACTGACCTGTGACCGGGAGGGGGGGGGTCACTGACCTGTGACCGGGAAGGGGGGGGGTCACTGACCTGTGACCGGGAAGGGGGGGGGGTCACTGACCTGTGACCGGGAGGGGGGGGGGGGGGTCACTGACCTGTGACCGGGGGGGGGGGGGGGTCACTGACCTGTGACCGGGAGGGGGGGGGGGGTCACTGACCTGTGACCGGGGGGGGGGGGTCACTGACCTGTGACCGGGGGGGGGGGGGGGGGGGGGGGGGGGGGGTCACTGACCTGCTCTGGTTGCTCCTCGCTGGAACTCTTGGAGAACCCGACAGAGGAACACAACTTGCTTTTGCTGCAGAATCCAGCTCAGTGAATCGAGCACCACCGTACACGGCAGCACAGCTCCTCCCGGGGGTGGGCTGACGCTGGCAAGAAGATCCCGAGCGGTGAACCGATCGACGGTGAATGTCCCACACTTCTCCCAGTTCAAAGGATCACTGAAACCATCGTGAAATTGCAGCCTGGCAGAAATGACTTCAAATTAAACTCAGCGTCCGGATCCGTCCCCCCAAACCCCGTATCCGCACCCCCAACCCCGCCCCCCCCAAACCCCGCACCTCCCGCCCCCCAACCCCCCGCCACACCACCAACGATTCAGGGGTTAAATGCACCGCCCACCTGTACCAGGAACACCAGCATCAGACTCGGCAAGTGAATTCCATCAGAGTCAAACAGCATCACTGGGCTATTCGACAGTGGAGAGCGGCACGACCGAGGCTGAACAGCATCCTCCCCCGATCCAGGTGCACACGGCCCCCGGCAGGAGTCACTGGTGGGATGAGGAGTAGGAATCCTGGCTGATTACTCCCTCTCTTTTGCCCAGGTGCACTGGAGCTGATTGTAGCGATCAATCGCGGCCTTGACTGCGATTAGCTGAGCTGGGATCCTCCTGCTCCTTATGGCTCAGTACCACAGCGGGCAGTTTATTTACTCTACCTACCCCCCTTCCTTCCCCACCCCCACTTTTTCTGATGCCCGACAGAGAGATCTCACCTCGCCCTGACACCGTCATCCAGCCCGGTGCTAAACTCAGACTCCGAGAGTTCAAAACTAAACACGTGGACAGGCTCCTCCCTGGAGGGAAAGGAAAATACAATTATAAACAGTGCTGATTGGGCGATGGGACCATTGCGACATTATAGAATCTTACAGCAAACAGAAGGAGGCCATTCGACCCATCGTGCCTGTGCTGGCTCTTTGAAAGAGCTATCCAATTAGTCTCTCTCCCCCCTGCTCTTGCCCTGCAAGTTTTTCCTTTTCAAATATTTATCCAATTCCCTTTTGCAAGTTATTATTGAATCTGCTTCCACCGCCCTTTCAGGCAGCGCATTCCAGATCAGAACAACTCGCTGCATAAAAAAAATTCTCATCGCCCCCCGGCTTTTTTGCTAATTACTTTAAATCTGTGCCTTCTGGTTACCGACCCTCCTTCCAGTGGAAACAATTTCTCCTTATTTACTCTATCAAAAACTTTTCATAATTTTGGATGCTAGATGTCGAACAGCCGCCCTGTTTCGGGCACAAGCACTCACCGCAGAGCCGCACTGGTGACAAAACTCTTCAGCAAACTCCGACCCTCGCACTCGAGGCTATCTGCAGTAGAAGGAAAAGTAGTTACCGGTGATCTGAATAAACAGGCAACTTCCCCCTTCCCCAGTCTGTGCTGCCCAGCTGATCCCGGCAAGGTCACGGGAATGGGGGTCACCACAATCGGCCGTGGTGCCCAGGGTCATCTCGGCTGTTGAGAATGTCTCCAGCATCCAACGAAGCTACACCCCAGTGTGAGTCAGTGCCCTGGGGAGAGAAGAGGGCAGGAGGAATATAGAATCATAGAATAGAATCGTACAGCAGAGAAGGAGGCCATTTGGCCCATCGTGCCTGTGCCGGCTCTTTGAAAGAGCTCTCCAATTAGTCCCATTCCCCCTGCTCTTTCCCCTTCGAGTATTTATCCAATTCCCTTTTGAAAGTTATTATTGAATCTGCTTCCACCGCCCTTTCAGGCAGCGCATTCCAGATCAGAACAACTCGCTGCGTAAAAAAATAAATTGTCCTTTCTCCCTGATTCTTTTGCCAATTATCTTAAATCTGTGTCCTCTGGTTCCCGACCCTCCTGCCACTGCAAACAGTTTCTCCTTATTTACTCAATCAAAACCCCTTATAATTTTGAACACGTTTATTAAATCTCCCCTTAACCTTCTCTGCTCGAAGGAGAACAATCCCAGCTTCTCTAGACACGGGGGGGGGGGCAAAGGGAGACAAGGGGGGGCAAAGGGAGACAGGGGGGGGGCAAAGGGAGACAGGGGGGGGGCAAAGGGAGAGCAGGGGGGGGGCAAAGGGAGACAGGGGGGGGGGCAAAGGGAGACAGGGGGGGGGCAAAGGGAGACAGGGGGGGGCAAAGGGAGACAGGGGGGGGCAAAGGGAGACAGGGGGGGGCAAAGGGAGACAGGGGGGGGCAAAGGGAGACAGGGGGGGGCAAAGGGAGACAGGGGGGGGGCAAAGGGAGACAGGGGGGGGGCAAAGGGAGACAGGGGGGGGGCAAAGGGAGACAGGGGGGGGCAAAGGGAGACAGGGGGGGGCAAAGGGAGACAGGGGGGGGCAAAGGGAGACAGGGGGGGGGCAAAGGGAGACAGGGGGGGCAAAGGGAGACAGGGGGGGGGCAAAGGGAGACAGGGGGGGGGGCAAAGGGAGACAGGTGGGGGGCAAAGGGAGACAGGGGGGGGCAAAGGGAGACAGGGGGGGGGCAAAGGGAGACAGGGGGGGGGCAAAGGGAGACAGGGGGGGGGGCAAAGGGAGACAGGGGGGGGGGCAAAGGGAGACAGGGGGGGGGCAAAGGGAGACAGGGGGGGGGCAAAGGGAGACAGGGGGGGGGCAAAGGGAGACAGGGGGGGGGCAAAGGGAGACAGGGGGGGGCAAAGGGAGACGGGGGGGGGCAAAGGGAGACAGGGGGGGCAAAGGGAGACAGGGGGGGGCAAAGGGAGACAGGGGGGGCAAAGGGAGACAGGGGGGGGCAAAGGGAGACAGGGGGGGGGCAAAGGGAGACAGGGGGGGGCAAAGGGAGACAGGGGGGGGCAAAGGGAGACAAGGGGGGGGCAAAGGGAGACAAGGGGGGGGCAAAGGGAGACAAGGGGGGGGCAAAGGGAGACAAGGGGGGGGCAAAGGGAGACAAGGGGGGGGGCAAAGGGAGACAAGGGGGGGGCAAAGGGAGACAAGGGGGGGGGCAAAGGGAGACAAGGGGGGGGGCAAAGGGAGACAAGGGGGGGGCAAAGGGAGACAAGGGGGGGGCAAAGGGAGACAAGGGGGGGGCAAAGGGAGACAAGGGGGGGGGCAAAGGGAGACAAGGGGGGGGCAAAGGGAGACAAGGGGGGGGCAAAGGGAGACAAGGGGGGGGCAAAGGGAGACAAGGGGGGGGCAAAGGGAGACAAGGGGGGGGCAAAGGGAGACAAGGGGGGGGCAAAGGGAGACAAGGGGGGGGCAAAGGGAGACAAGGGGGGGGCAAAGGGAGACAAGGGGGGGGCAAAGGGAGACAAGGGGGGGGCAAAGGGAGACAAGGGGGGGGCAAAGGGAGACAAAGGGGGGGGCAAAGGGAGACAAAGGGGGGGCAAAGGGAGACAAAGGGGGGGCAAAGGGAGACAAAGGGGGGGCAAAGGGAGACAAAGGGGGGGCAAAGGGAGACAAAGGGGGGGCAAAGGGAGACAAAGGGGGGGCAAAGGGAGACAAGGGGGGGGGCAAAGGGAGACAAGGGGGGGGCAAAGGGAGACAAGGGGGGGGCAAAGGGAGACAAGGGGGGGGCAAAGGGAGACAAGGGGGGGGCAAAGGGAGACAAGGGGGGGGCAAAGGGAGACAAGGGGGGGCAAAGGGAGACAAGGGGGGGGCAAAGGAAGACAAGGGGGGGCAAAGGGAGACAAGGGGGGGCAAAGGGAGACAAGGGGGGGCAAAGGGAGACAAGGGGGGGGCAAAGGGAAGACAAGGGGGGGCAAAGGGAAGACAAGGGGGGGGCAAAGAGAGACAAGGGGGGGCGAAGAGAGACAAGGGGGGGGCAAAGAGAGACAAGGGGGGGCGAAGAGAGACAAGGGGGGGGGGCAAAGAGAGACAAGGGGGGGCAAAGGGAGACAAGGGGGGGGCAAAGAGAGACAAGGGGGGGCGAAGAGAGACAAGGGGGGGGGGCAAAGAGAGACAAGGGGGGGGCAAAGGGAGACAAGGGGGGGGCAAAGGGAGACAAGGGGGGGCAAAGGGAGACAAGGGGGGGGCAAAGAGAGACAAGGGGGGGCGAAGAGAGACAAGGGGGGGGGGCAAAGAGAGACAAGGGGGGGCAAAGGGAGACAAGGGGGGGCAAAGGGAGAGCGAAAGCGCTGGGCGGGGGGGTTACGAGGCCCCGGTGTTGGGCGGTTGGGGTCCCCAGGGCCCCGCTGATCGGTACCCGCGATGAGGAGCAGCCCCGCCGGCTCGGAGCCGCCGCTCAAACTCTGCAGCAATCCTGAGGCTCGGCCGCTGCCGGGACCTGAGCTAGACGGGCGCGACAAAGCATAATCGGGAGGCCGAGAGATGCCTGAAAAAACGTGTGACCCTCTTTGCAGCATCCTGTCCATTATTCACAGTAACCAGTAAAGTGAGATTGGCAAATGCTGGAATCTTTTAAAACATTTTTTTAGTACACTCTGCAATATTGTAAGGACACATGACATCAGTTCATACAATTCGTTTCTCAATAAATTGAGTCCATTAACAATCCCTTTAGAAGGCTTTTCTTTCCGTTTTCCTGAAGGCATTGAAGTTGCCAACTTGAAGCGCGGGGTCCTGGTGGGATGGTGACATCATTGAGAATCTGGTGTATTGGAGTCAGTGAGACTCGGGCCGGACAGTAGGGGGCAGCAGAGGGCTGCAAGGGGCCAGCCGGACAGTAGGGGGCAGCAGAGGGCTGCAAGGGGGTCAGCCGGACAGTAGGGGGCAGCAGAGGGCTGCAAGGGGGTCAGCCGGACAGTAGGGGGCAGCAGAGGGCTGCAAGGGGGTCAGCCGGACAGGAGGGGGCAGCAGAGGGCTGCAAGGGGATCAGCCGGACAGTAGGGGGCAGCAGAGGGCTGCAAGGGGGTCAGCCGGACAGTAGGGGGCAGCAGAGGGCAGTAGGGGGCCAGCCGGACAGTAGGGGGCAGCAGAGGGCAGTAGGGGGCCAGCCGGACAGTAGGGGGCAGCAGAGGGCAGTAGGGGGCCAGCTGGACAGTAGGGGGCAGCAGAGGGCAGTAGGGGGCCAGCCGGACAGTAGGGGGCAGCAGAGGGCAGTAGGGGGCCAGCCGGACAGTAGGGGGCAGCAGAGGGCAGTAGGGGGTCAGCCGGACAGGAGGGGGCAGCAGAGGGCAGTAGGGGGCCGTGGAGAGCAGCAAGTAGCCAGTAGGAGGCAGCAAAGAGCAGCAGGACTGAGCACAGTTCACATCTCCCCAGTGCCACTCAATAGGAATGGCACATTTATTATATAAACAATTTTACAACACCAAGTTATAGTCCAACAATTTTATTTTAAAATCCACAAGCTTTCGGAGGCTTCCTCCTTCCTCAGGTGAATGTGGAAATGAAATCCTCAAACCCTTCGCATTTATAAATCACAGAACAATACCTGGTGATTACAGAAAGTCTTTTCAACTGCCCGTTGCCAAGGCAACCAAAGTGTTCAGACAGATAGGTGTTACCTACAGGGCCACCGAATATACAAATGGCCAGAACTAAAAAAACAGATGATGTGGAGATGCCAATTAAAAAAACAGAGCGAGAGAGGCAGAAACATAGAAACATCCGGAAGGAAAAGACAGCAATTGACCCTTTATATTAAAAACAGATAACATTTGTTCGCTGGTGGGGTAACGTGTAGCGTGACATGAACCCAAGATCCCGGTTGAGGCCGTCCTCATGGGTGCGGAACTTGGCTATCAATTTCTGCTCGACGATTTTGCGTTGTCGAGTGTCTCGAAGGCCGCCTTGGAGTACGCTTACCCGAAGGTCGGTGGCTGAATGTCCTTGACTGCTGAAGTGTTCCCCGACTGGGAGGGAACCCTCCTGTCTGGCGATTGTTGCGTGGTGTCCGTTTATTATGGATGTTATAGCAACATAGGAACAGGAGTCGGCCATTCAGCCCCTCGTGCCTGCTCCGCCATTTGATAAGATCATGGCTGATCTGTGACCGAACTCCATATACCCGCCTTTGGCCCATATCCCTTTATACCTTTGGTTGCCAAAAAGCTATCTATCTCACATTTAAATTTAGCAATTGAGCTAGCATCAATTGCCGTTTGCGGAAGAGAGTTCCGAACTTCTTTGTGTGTAGAAATGTTTTCTAATCTCGCTCCTGAAAGGCTCTAATTTTTAGACTGTGCCCCCTACTCCTAAAATCCCCAACCAGCAGAAATAGTTTCTCTCTATCCACCCTATCTGTTCCCCTTAATATCTTATAAACTTCAATCAGATCACCCCTTAACCTTCGAAACTCTAGAGAATACAACCCCAATTTGTGTAATCTCTCCTCGTAACTTAACCCTTGAAGTCTGGGTATCATTCGAGTAAACCTACGCTGCACTCCCTCCAAGGCCAATATGTCCTTCCGAAGGTGCGGTGCCCAGAACTGCTCACAGTACTCCAGGTGCAGTCTAACCAGGGTTTTGTATAGCTGCAGCATAACTTCTGCCAGGATGTTGCCAGGACTGGAGAATTTTAACAATGAGGAAAGACTGGATAGGCTGGGGTTGTTTTCTTTGGAGCAGAGGAGGCTGAGGGGAGATTTAATTGAGGCGTATAAAATTATGAGGGGCCTAGATAGAGTGGACAGGAAGGACCTATTTCCCTTAGCGGAGAGGTCAATAACCAGGGGGCATAGATTTAAAGTAATTGGTAGAAGGATTAGAGGGGAGCTGAGGAGAAGTTTTTCACCAGAGGGTGGCGGGGGTCTGGAACTCACTGCCTGAAAGGGTGGTAGAGGCAGAAACCCTCAACTCATTTAAAAAAGTGCCTGGATGTGCACTTGAAATGCTGTAACCTACAGGGCTACAGACCAAGTGCTGGAAAGTGAGATTAAGCTGGTTAGCTCTTGTTCGGCCGGTGCAGACACGATGGGCCGAATGGCCTTTTCTGTGCCGTGACTTTCTATGATTCTATATAAATGCAGCTTTTTTTTCTTCTTATGGGGTTGATATGGAGCGCAGACTCTCACCCCAAAGGGACCCACCTCACTCAACTGAATTCAGAGAGTGTAGGCCCAAGAGCCAAGAGCTAGGGACCCCTACAGTGTGCAGAGGACTGCTGCCCGTCAGACAGCCCTACCCCAGCGAGAATCAGCGCCTTCAGGAGAGGAGGGGGAGGAACGAAAGAGGCCGAATGTACATTTCCATTTATAAACAGCTGTGGATGCTTTTAGTAACATAAACTGCCAAACTCTCTTGTCTAGGCAGCCACGGAGAGAGGCACTTATTCACTGGTCTTCTGGAGCTCTCTCCAGGTTTGCTGCCTCCGTTTTGCTGCCTTGTGAGGGGTGAACTGCCCAGGGAGACAGTGCTGGGGGAGCTTGGGGAGATTCCAGGTCTTCAACACTAGGCCTGAGATATTAGAAACAACTTAATTGGTTCGATTACAGGCTGCTGCCCAGACTGGGCTTGTATTCCTCGAGTATAGAAGATTAAGGGGTGACCGAATTGAAGGGTTTAAAATGATTAAAGGATTTGATAGGGTAGATAGAGAGAAACTATTTCCTCTGGTGGGGGGAGTCCAGAACAAGGGGGTAGAACCTTAAAATTAGAGCCAGGCCGTTCAGGGGTGATGTCAGGAAGCACTTTTTTTTAAATTCGTTCACGGGATGTGGGCGTCGCTGGCGAGGCCAGCATTTTATTGCCCATCCCTAATTGCCCTCAAGAAGGTGGTGGTGAGCCGCCTTCTTGAACCGCTGCAGTCCGTGTGGTGAAGGTTCTCCCACAGTGCTGTTAGGAAGAGAGTTCCAGGATTTTGACCCAGCGACAATGAAGGAACGGCGATATATTTCCAAGTCGGGATGGTGTGTGACTTGGAGGGGAACGTGCAGGTGGTGTTGTTCCCATGTGCCTGCTGCTCTTGTCCTTCTAGGTGGTAGAGGTCGCGGGTTTGGGAGGTGCTGTCGAAGAAGCCTTGGTGAGTTGCTGCAGTGCATCCTGTGGATGGTACACACTGCAGCCACTGTGCGCCGGTGGTGAAGGGAGTGAATGTTTAGGGTGGTGGATGGGGTGCTAATCAAGCGGGCTGCTTTATCTTGGATGGTGTCGAGCTTCTTGAGTGTTGTTGGAGCTGCACTCATCCAGGCAAGTGGAGAGTATTCCATCACACTCCTGACTTGTGCCTTGTAGATGGTGGAAAGGCTTTGGGGAGTCAGGAGGTGAGTCACTCGCCGCAGAATACCCAGCCTCTGACCTGCTCTCGTAGCCACAGTATTTATATGGCTGGTCCAGTTAAGTTTCTGGTCAATGGTGACCCCCAGGATGTTGATGGTGGGGGATTCGGCGATGGTAATGCCGTTGAATGTCAAGGGGAGGTGGTTAGACTCTCTCTTGTTGGAGATGGTCATTGCCTGGCACTTATCTGGCGTGAATGTTACTTGCCACTTATGAGCCCAAGCCTGGATGTTGTCCAGGTCTTGCTGCATGCGGGCTCGGACTGCTTCATTATCTGAGGGGTTGCGAATGGAACTGAACACTGTGCAATCATCAGCGAACATCCCCATTTCTGACCTTATGATGGAGGGAAGGTCATTGATGAAGCAGCTGAAGATGGTTGGGCCTAGGACACTGCTCTGAGCAACTCCTGCAGCAATGTCCTGGGGCTGAGATGATTGGCCTCCAACAACCACTACCATCTTCCTTTGTGCTCGGTATGACTCCAGCCACTGGAGAGTTTTCCCCCTGATTCCCATTGACTTCAATTTTACTCGGGCTCCTTGGTGCCACACTCGGTCAAATGCTGCCTTGATGTCAAGGGCAGTCACTCTCACCTCACCTCTGGAATTCAGCTCTTTTGTCCATGTTTGGACCAAGGCTGTAATGAGGTCTGGAGCCGAGTGGTCCTGGCGGAACCCAAACTGAGCATCGGTGAGCAGGTTATTGGTGAGTAAGTGCCGCTTGATAGCACTGTCGACGACACCTTCCATCACTTTGCTGATGATTGAGAGTAGACTGATGGAGCGGTAATTGGCCGGATTGGATTGGTCCTGCTTTTTGTGGACAGGACATACCTGGGCAATTTTCCACATTGTCGGGTAGATGCCAGTGTTGTAGCTGTACTGGAACAGCTTGGCTAGAGGCGCAGCTAGTTCTGGAGCACAAGTCTTCAGCACTACAGCTGGGATGTTGTCGGGGCCCATAGCCTTTGCTGTATCCAGTGCACTCAGCCGTTTCTTGATATCACGTGGAGTGAATCGAATTGGCCGAAGACTGGCTTCCGTGATGGTGGGGATATCGGGAGGAGGCTGAGATGGATCATCCACTCGGCACTTCTGGCTGAAGATGGTTGCAAACGCTTCAGCCTTGTCTTTTGCACTCACGTGCTGGACTCCGCCATCATTGAGGATGGAGATGTTTACAGAGCCTCCTCCTCCCGTTAGTTGTTTAATTGTCCACCACCATTCACGACTGGATGTGGCAGGACTGCAGAGCTTTGATCTGATCCGTTGGTTGTGGAATCGCTTAGCTCTGTCTATAGCATGTTGCTTCCGCTGTTTAGCATGCATGTAGTCCTGAGTTGTAGCTTCACCAGGTTGGCACCTCATTTTTAGGTATGCCTGGTGCTGCTCCTGGCATGCTCTTCCACACTCCTCATTGAACCAGGGTTGATTCCCTGGCTTGTTGGTAATGGTAGAGTGAGGAATATGCCGGGGAGTGGGAATCTGGAACTCTCTCCCCCAAAAAGCTGTTGAGGCTGGGGGTCAATTGGAGCTTTCAGGAGTGAGATTGATCGATTTTTGTTGGGTAAGGGGATTAAGGGTTAAGGATTAAAGGCAGGAAAATGGAGTTAAGATACAGATCAGCCATGATCTAATAGAATGGCAGAACTGGTTGCTATGGTTGGATTACAGGCTACGGCTGCTATGGTTCGATTACAGGCAGCGGTTGGATTACAGGCTGCAGTTGCTATGGTTGGATTACAGGCAGCGGCTGCTATGGTTCGATTACAGGCAGCGGTTGGATTACAGGCTGCGGTGGCTATGGTTCGATTACAGGCTATGGTCGATTACAGGCTATGGTTGGATTACAGGCAGCGGTTGCTATGGTTCGATTACAGGCTACGGTTCGATGACAGGCAGCGGTTGCTATGGTTCGGTTACAGGCAGCGGTTGCTACGGTTGGATTACAGGCAGCGGTTGCTACGGTTGGATTACAGGCAGCGGTTGCTATGGTTGGATTACCGGCAGCGGTTGCTATGTTGGATTACAGGCAGCGATTGCTACGGTTGGATGACAGGCAGCAGTTGCTATGGTTCGATTACAGGCAGCGGTTGCTACGGTTGGATTACAGGCAGCGGTTGCTACGGTTGGATTACAGGCAGCGGTTGCTATGGTTGGATTACAGGCAGCGGCTGCTATGGTTCGATTACAGGCAGCGGTTGGATTACAGGCTGCAGTTGCTATGGTTGGATTACAGGCAGCGGCTGCTATGGTTCGATTACAGGCAGCGGTTGGATTACAGGCTGCGGTGGCTATGGTTCGATTACAGGCTATGGTCGATTACAGGCTATGGTTGGATTACAGGCAGCGGTTGCTATGGTTCGATTACAGGCTACGGTTCGATGACAGGCAGCGGTTGCTATGGTTCGGTTACAGGCAGCGGTTGCTACGGTTGGATTACAGGCAGCGGTTGCTACGGTTGGATTACAGGCAGCGGTTGCTATGGTTGGATTACCGGCAGCGGTTGCTATGTTGGATTACAGGCAGCGATTGCTACGGTTGGATGACAGGCAGCAGTTGCTATGGTTCGATTACAGGCAGCGGTTGCTACGGTTGGATTACAGGCAGCGGTTGCTACGGTTGGATTACAGGCAGCGGTTGCTATGGTTGGATTACAGGCAGCGGCTGCTATGGTTCGATTACAGGCAGCGGTTGGATTACAGGCTGCAGTTGCTATGGTTGGATTACAGGCAGCGGCTGCTATGGTTCGATTACAGGCAGCGGTTGGATTACAGGCTGCGGTGGCTATGGTTCGATTACAGGCTATGGTCGATTACAGGCTATGGTTGGATTACAGGCAGCGGTTGCTATGGTTCGATTACAGGCAGCGGTTGCTACGGTTGGATTACAGGCAGCGGTTGCTACGGTTGGATTACAGGCAGCGGTTGCTATGGTTGGATTACCGGCAGCGGTTGCTATGTTGGATTACCGGCAGCGGTTGCTATGTTGGATTACAGGCAGCGATTGCTACGGTTGGATGACAGGCAGCGGTTGCTATGGTTCGATTACAGGCAGCGGTTGCTACGGTTGGATTACAGGCAGCGGTTGCTACGGTTGGATTACAGGCAGCGGTTGCTATGGTTGGATTATGCTACGGTTGGATTACAGGCAGCGATTGCTACGGTTGGATTACCGGCAGCGGTTGCTATGTTGGATTACAGGCAGCGATTGCTACGGTTGGATTACAGGCAGCGGTTGCTACGGTTGGATTACAGGCAGCGGTTGCTATGCTCTCGTGCTCCCAGCTGAGGTGATTCATTCCTGTTTCTTGTGAAGCCGGAGCTGAGTGAGGTCATGGTTTCAGCCCCTGAATCTCAAAGTGGAATTTCCGGTTCTCCTAGTTCTGTTCAACCTTCTGTTCCAGCTCAAAGATTCTTGATCCGATGCATGAGTAAATTCAGAATTCCCTCTCGTTAGTTAAATCTGCCTATTTATTTTCAATCCTCTCATTTATCCTGCTGTTTTCTGCCCCACCCCCCGGTGAGGTTGAGGGCAGAGAGAGAGAGTGAGATCAACCCTGAGGCTCAGCAATGCCCGAGGGGGCCAGTTAGCAGGGGACACGTGACACACAAAGTAATAAACCCCCACCCGACAGCCCGGTGAGATCATCTGGTGAGGAGGTGAACAGTACACGGCAGGAAGATTCAAACAAGGCCCCCAGTCTGTGCTGATCTCAGCTGGGGTAATAGTGTGAGGTTAGGCCTTAGTGACCACTGGGTTAAGGAGAGTTCCTGCTCCCGATCACTGTCCAGTGACCCCTGGGTTCCTGCTCCCGATCACTGTCCAGTGACCCCTGGGTTCCTGCTCCCGATCACCGTCCAGTGACCCCTGGGTTCCTGCTCCCGATCACCGTCCAGTGACCCCCTGGGTTCCTGCTCCCGATCACCGTCCAGTGACCCCCTGGGTTCCTGCTCCCGATCACCGTCCAGTGACCCCCTGGGTTCCTGCTCCCGATCACCATCCAGTGACCCCTGGGTTCCTGCTCCCGATCACCGTCCAGTGACCCCGGGTTCCTGCTCCCGATCACCGTCCAGTGACCCCCTGGGTTCCTGCTCCCGATCACCGTCCAGTGACCCCCTGGGTTCCTGCTCCCGATCACCGTCCAGTGACCCCCTGGGTTCCTGCTCCCGATCACCGTCCAGTGACCCCCTGGGTTCCTGCTCCCGATCACCGTCCAGTGACCCCCTGGGTTCCTGCTCCCGATCACCGTCCAGTGACCCCCTGGGTTCCTGCTCCCGATCACCGTCCAGTGACCCCTGGGTTCCTGCTCCCGATCACCGTCCAGTGACCCCTGGGTTCCTGCTCCCGATCACCGTCCAGTGACCCCCTGGGTTCCTGCTCCCGATCACCGTCCAGTGACCCCCTGGGTTCCTGCTCCCGATCACCGTCCAGTGACCCCCTGGGTTCCTGCTCCCGATCACCGTCCAGTGACCCCCTGGGTTCCTGCTCCCGATCACCGTCCAGTGACCCCCTGGGTTCCTGCTCCCGATCACCGTCCAGTGACCCCCTGGGTTCCTGCTCCCGATCACCGTCCAGTGACCCCCTGGGTTCCTGCTCCCGATCACCGTCCAGTGACCCCCTGGGTTCCTGCTCCCGATCACCGTCCAGTGACCCCCTGGGTTCCTGCTCCCGATCACCGTCCAGTGACCCCCTGGGTTCCTGCTCCCGATCACTGTCCAGTGACCCCTGGGTTAAAGAAACAGACTTGCATTTCTATAGCGACTTTCACGATCTCAGGACGTCCCAAAACGCTTTACAGCCAATTAAATACTTTTGAAGTGTAGTCACTGTTGTAATGTAGGAAACGCAGCAGCCAATTTGTGCACAGCAAGATCCCACAAAAAACAAACGAATGATTGACCAGTTACTCCGTTTTGATTAAGGTCGAGGGTGAAATATTGGCCGCAGGTCACTGGGAGAACTCCCCTGCTCTTCTTCGACTAGTGGCCGTGGGATTTTATACATCTGCCTGAGAGGGGCAGGCGGGGCCTCAGTTTAACGCCATGTCCAAAGATTTGGACGGTGAGTTTGGGGAGGACATCACAGCCGAGCCTGAGAGTGTCCACACACAGACTCACCGCTGGGGGGGGCACTCTGTGATCAGTAACACAGTGTGACCCAGGGAGGCTCTGCAGACCCTCAACCAACACCCGGCGAGATCGGAGATCTCAGTACAGGCCAGCAGTCAAATCTGGGGGTTCCTGGTCTGTGTGGCTCAGGGATGGTGAGGCCATTAATGTCCCTCTCAGGAGGAAGCAGGTCCTTATCAGGCTCCCAGTTAACGTCACTGTGAGCCAACACACTATCTCCAAATAATTCTCTTTCTGGGATGGAGTGACTCATTGTTTCTCCCACATGGGAAATCTGGATGACATCATTGGGAAGGGGTGGGGTCAGACTCTGTTTCTATTTGAATAAATTAGTTTCAGTCCAGCCCTGACGCAACGATGACATCACCAAACGACCGAGAGAGCAACAGGAGAGAGAGATTGAGATTGAGAGAGACAGAGAGTATGAGAGAGAGAGAGAGAGAAAGAGACAGAGAGTGAAAAAGAGAGACAGAGAGAGAGAGAAAGAGAGAGAGAGTGAAAAAGAGAGACAGAGAGAGAGAGAAAGAGAGAGAGATTGAGATTGAGAGAGAGACAGAGAGTATGAGAGAGAGAGAGAGAGAGAAAGAGACAGAGAGTGAAAAAGAGAGACAGAGAGAGAGTGAAAAAGAGAGACAGAGAGAGAGAGAAAGAGAGAGAGATTGAGATTGAGAGAGAGACAAAGAGAGTGAAAGAGAGAGACAGAGAGAGAGAGAAAGAGAGACAGAGAGTATGAGAGAGAGAGACAGAGAGTGAAAGAGAGAGACAAAGAGAGAGAGATTGAGATTGAGAGAGAGATAGAGAGAGAGAGAAAGAGTGAGAGTGAGAGAGACAAAGAGACAGAGAGAGACACACACAAAGAGAGTGAGGGAGAGAAAGAGAGAGACAGAGAGAGAGACACACAAAAGAGAGTGAGAGAGAGAGAGAAAGAGAGTGAAAGAGAGAGACAAAGAGAATGAGAGAGAGACACAAAAGAGAGTGAGAGAGAGAGAGAGAGAGAAAGAGAGTGAGAGTGAGGGAGAGAAAGAGAGTGAAAGAGAGAGACAAAGAGAATGAGAGAGAGACACAAAAGAGAGTGAGAGAGAGAGAGAGAGTGAGAGTGAGGGAGAGAAAGAGAGTGAGAGTGAGGGAGAGAAAGAGAGTGAAAGAGAGAGACAAAGAGAATGAGAGAGAGACACAAAGAGAGTGAGAGAGAGAGAGAGAGAGAGAGAGAAATACAGAGAATGAGGGAGAGATTGGAGAATGAGAGAAACACACAGAGAAAGACAGAGAGAGAGAGAGAACAAGAAAGAAATAGAGAGGGATAAAGAAAGAGAGAGCGAGAGAGGGGAGACAGAGAGACAGAAGGGGGGATTTTAACTCCATGTTTTGAAATGAAAGTGATTCATTAAGTGTCTGTTACACACGTTCACAATATCACCCCCTCCCCACCTCCCCCCACCCCCGTGACTTACCTCAGTGCCGGCCGAGCAGACCAGAACTGGCCAATATCCACCAGCCACAACCAGCGAGCTACCTCGGGAGGCCTGG
Organism: Heptranchias perlo; assembly: GCF_035084215.1. Lineage (NCBI taxonomy): Eukaryota > Metazoa > Chordata > Chondrichthyes > Hexanchiformes > Hexanchidae > Heptranchias > Heptranchias perlo. Next base: position 27,166,698 of record NC_090359.1, on the reverse strand, counting down.
TTCAGGCGAGCTGTTGGCCTGAGGCACGGCCATTAAAATGAACCAGGACCTCTCGCAGCACCTCCCCCGGGTTAAAACTCCCCCCAAAGAGAGGAGAAAGAGAGAGGCAGAGTGAGAAAGGGACAGAGAGAGAGAGAGAGAGACAGAGCAAGAAAGAGACAGAAAAAGAGAGACAGAGGGCAGTGTCCTAGGCCCAACCATCTTCAGCTGCTTCATCAATGACCTTCCCTCCATCATAAGGTCAGAAATGGGGATGTTTGCTGATGACTGCACAGTGTTCAGTTCCATTCGCAACCCCTCAAATAATGAAGCAGTCCGAGCCTGCATGCAGCAAGACCTGGACAACATCCAGGCTTGGGCTCATAAGAGGCAAGTAACATTCACACCAGACAAGTGCCAGGCAATGACCATCTCCAACAAGAGAGAGTCTAACCACCTCCCCTTGACATTCAACGGCATTACCATCGCCGAATCCCCCACCATCAACATCCTGGAGGTCACCATTGACCAGAAATTTAACTGGACCAGCCATATAAATACTGTGGCTACAAGAGCAAGTCAGAGGCTGGGTATTCTGCGGCGAGTGACTCACCTCCTGACTCCCCAAAGCCTTTCCACCATCTACAAGGCACAAGTCAGGAGTGTGATGGAATACTCTCCACTTGCTTGGATGAGTGCAGCTCCAACAACACTCAAGAAGCTCGACACCATCCAGGACAAAGCAGCCCGCTTGATTGGCACCCCATCCACCACCCTAAACATTCACTCCCTTCACCACCAGCGCACAGTGGCTGCAGTGTGTACCATCCACAGGATGCACTGCAGCAACTCGCCAAGGCTTCTTCGACAGCACCTCCCAAACCCGCGACCTCTACCACCTAGAAGGACAAGGGCAGCAGGCGCATGGGAACAACACCACCTGCACGTTCCCCTCCAAGTCACACACCATCCCGACTTGGAAATATATCGCCGTTCCTTCATTGTCGCTGGGTCAAAATCCTGGAACTCTCTTCCTAACAGCACTGTGGGAGAACCGTCACCCCCTTAACCGTCTATATTCCAGGGAATACCAGCTTAGTTTAAGTAATCTCTCCTCATAATCTAATCCCTGGAGCCCTGGTAACATTCTGGTCAATCTGCACTGCACTCCTTCTAAGGCCAGTATATCCTTTCGAAGGTACGGTGCCCAGAACTGTACACAGTGCTCCAGATGTGGTCTAACCAGGGCTCTGTACAGCTGTAGCAAAACTTCCTCCCCTTTATATTCTCGCCCTCTAGACATTTGGGAAACAAAGGGTTTCTTCGATACACGGTCATGAAGTTAAACGTGACGTGACTGTCTCCTCTCCCTCCATCAGCTCCTTAACTGTTTACCAGGATCTTTAACCCAATAGTTAATCTTCAAACACGATTAAAATGTAACCAGTCAGTGAGAGCTGCCACTCAATGGCAGCGTGTGAATCGAAAATGTATTTACCGTTTACTATGCCCTAGCTGACCCCCTGTGGCATTGCTCGTGGCAGTCTGGTGCCTGGAGCCTGGTTCGTGATGGTTGATCGAGGTGTTTGTGATCTCTCCCTCTCTGGGAGTCAGCAGGTCGTGGGTTTCGAGCCCCAACTCCAGAGATACGAGCCCGTAATCCAGGCCGACACTCCCGGTGCAGTCGGAGGTGCCGTCTTTCGGACGAGACGTTAAACCGAGGCCCCGTCTGCCCCTCTCAGGTGGACGTTAACAATCCCATGGCCACTATTTGGAAGAAGAGCAGGGGGGAGTTCTCCCCGGTGTCCTGGGGCCAATATTTATCCCTCAACCACCACCTAAAATCATGAGCCGTCTGGACAAAGCAAATAAAGAAAAACGGTTCCCATTGGTGGAAAGGTCGCGAACCAGACGACACGGGTTTAAGGTGATTGGCAAAAGAACCAAAGGCAACATGAGGAGAAACTTGTTTACGCAGCGAGTGGTTATGATCTGGAATGCACTGCCTGAAAGGGTGGGAGCAGGGTCAATTGTAGCTTTCAAAAAGACATTAGATAGGCACCTGAAGGAGAAAAATTTGCAGGGCCATGGGGAAAGAGCGGGGGAGTGGGACTAGCTGGATTGCTCTTACAGAGAGCCGGTACAGGCTCGATGGGCCAAATGGCCTCCGATGATTCTATGATTCTGATTCTATGAAACGCCTGCTGTATCCACTCGCATAATAACAGTAACTGCACTTCAAAAAGTGATCAGCAGATGTGGAATGTTTCAGGGTGTTTCTGGGGGGTGTTATGGGTCTGCGTGAATTTCTTTTATTGCATTTATTACATTTGTTCCAACAACTTCCAATTTAAAATAAACGTTGAAACCAGAATAAAAATGTTGCAGATAAAAGTTTCAAAGGCACCTCATCAGCTACAGAGTGCAGAGACGGGTGTTTCCCAGGCAGGGTTTAGGAGCAGTTTTTACCCTGTGTCTCTGGGATTGGGAGTGTTTTATAAATCCAGTGTCTCTCTGGGATGAGGAGTGTATTATTTACCCAGTGTGTCCCTCTCTGGGATGAGGAATGTTTTATGTCCCCAGTGTCTCTCTCTGGGATGAGGAATGTTTTATTTACCCAGTGTGTCTCTGGGATGAGGAGTGTTTTATTTACCCAGTGTCTCTCTGGGATGAGGAGTGTTTTATTTACCCAGTGTCTCTCTGGGATGAGGAGTGTTTTATTTACCCAGTGTCTCTCTGGGATGAGGAGTGTTTTATTTACCCAGTGTCCCTCTGGGATGAGGAATGTTTTAATTACCCAGTGTGTCTGGGATGAGGAATGTTTTATTTACCCAGTGTCTCTCTGGGATGAGGAGTATTTTATTTACCCAGTGTGTCTCTCTGGGATGAGGAATGTTTTATTTACCCAGTGTCTCTCTGGGATGAGGAGTATTTTATTTACCCAGTGTGTCTCTCTGGGATGAGGAATGTTTTATTTACCCAGTGTCTCTCTGGGATGAGGAGTGTTTTATTTACCCAGTGTGTCTCTCTGGGATGAGGAATGTTTTAATTACCCAGTGTCTCTGGGATGAGGAATGTTTTAATTACCCAGTGTCTCTCTGGGATGAGGAGTGTTTTATTTACCCAGTGTGTCTCTGGGATGAGGAGTGTTTTATTTACCCAGTGTGTCTCTGGGATGAGGAGTGTTTTATTTACCCAGTGTCTCTCTCTGGGATGAGGAGTGTTTTATTTACCCAGTGTGTCTCTGGGATGAGGAGTGTTTTATTTACCCAGTGTGTCTCTGGGATGAGGAGTGTTTTATTTACCCAGTGTCTCTGGGATGAGGAGTGTTTTATTTCCCCAGTGTCTCTCTCTGGGGATGAGGAATGTTTTAATTACCCAGTGTGTCTGGGATGAGGAATGTTTTATATACCCAGTGTGTCTCTGGGATGAGGAATGTTTTATATACCCAGTGTCTCTCTGGGATGAGGAATGTTTTATTTACCCAGTGTCTCTCTGGGATGAGGAGTGTTTTATTTACCCAGTGTGTCTCTCTCTGGGATGAGGAGTATTTTATTTACCCAGTGTGTCTCTCTGGGATGAGGAATGTTTTATTTACCCAGTGTCTCTCTGGGATGAGGAATGTTTTATTTACCCAGTGTGTCTCTCTCTGGGATGAGGAGTATTTTATTTACCCAGTGTGTCTCTCTGGGATGAGGAATGTTTTATTTACCCAGTGTCTCTCTGGGATGAGGAGTGTTTTATTTACCCAGTGTCTCTCTGGGATTAGGAGTGTTTTATTTACCCAGTGTCTCTGGGATGAGGAGTGTTTTAATTACCCAGTGTCTCTGGGATGAGGAATGTTTTATTTACCCAGTGTCTCTCTGGGATGAGGAATGTTTTAATTACCCAGTGTCTCTGGGATGAGGAATGTTTTAATTACCCAGTGTCTCTCTGGGATGAGGAGTGTTTTATTTACCCAGTGTCTCTCTGGGATGAGGAATGTTTTATTTACCCAGTGTGTCTCTGGGATGAGGAATGTTTTAACTACCCAGTGTCTCTCTGGGATGAGGAGTGTTTTATTTACCCAGTGTGTCTCTCTGGGATGAGGAATGTTTTATTTACCCAGTGTCTCTCTCTGGGATGAGGAGTGTTTTATTTACCCAGTGTGTCTCTCTGGGATGAGGAATGTTTTATTTACCCAGTGTGTCTCTCTGGGATGAGAAATGTTTTATTTACCCAGTGTCTCTCTGGGATGAGGAGTGTTTTATTTACCCAGTGTGTCTCTGGGATGAGGAGTGTTTTATTTACCCAGTGTGTCTCTGGGATGAGGAGTGTTTTATTTACCCAGTGTCTCTCTCTGGGATGAGGAGTGTTTTATTTACCCAGTGTGTCTCTGGGATGAGGAGTGTTTTATTTACCCAGTGTGTCTCTGGGATGAGGAGTGTTTTATTTACCCAGTGTCTCTGGGATGAGGAGTGTTTTATTTCCCCAGTGTCTCTCTCTGGGGATGAGGAATGTTTTAATTACCCAGTGTGTCTGGGATGAGGAGTGTTTTATTTCCCCAGTGTCTCTCTCTGGGGATGAGGAATGTTTTAATTACCCAGTGTGTCTGGGATGAGGAATGTTTTAACTACCCAGTGTGTCTCTGGGATGAGGAATGTTTTATATACCCAGTGTCTCTCTGGGATGAGGAATGTTTTATTTACCCAGTGTCTCTGGGATGAGGAATGTTTTATTTACCCAGTGTCTCTCTGGGATGAGGAATGTTTTATTTACCCAGTGTCTCTCTGGGATGAGGAGTGTTTTATTTACCCAGTGTCTCTCTGGGATGAGGAATGTTTTAATTACCCAGTGTCTCTCTGGGATGAGGAATGTTTTATATACCCAGTGTCTCTCTGGGATGAGGAATGTTTTATTTACCCAGTGTCTCTCTGGGATGAGGAATGTTTTATTTACCCAGTGTCTCTCTGGGATGAGGAATGTTTTATATACCCAGTGTCTCTGGGATGAGGAGTGTTTTATTTACCCAGTGTCTCTCTGGGATGAGGAATGTTTTATTTACCCAGTGTGTCTCTCTGGGATGAGGAATGTTTTATTTACCCAGTGTCTCTCTGGGATGAGGAATGTTTTATATACCCAGTGTCTCTGGGATGAGGAGTGTTTTATTTACCCAGTGTGTCTCTCTGGGATGAGGAATGTTTTATTTACCCAGTGTGTCTCTCTGGGATGAGGAATGTTTTATTTACCCAGTGTCTCTCTGGGATGAGGAATGTTTTATATCCCCAGTGTCTCTCTCTGGGATGAGGAATGTTTTATTTACCCAGTGTGTCTCTCTGGGATGAGGAATGTTTTATTTACCCAGTGTGTCTCTCTGGGATGAGGAATGTTTTATTTACCCAGTGTGTCTCTCTGGGATGAGGAGTGTTTTATTTACCCAGTGTGTCTCTCTGGTAAACCCAATGTTCTCACAATTCCTTCCTCTCGAAACTTGTTTTGTTTCCCAATCGAAACCCGACGCGCGTTCCCGAGGAGGCGGGGCGCGCCCCCGGGATCCCAGTTATAAACAGGTGCAGGTGTGGCCGGGCTCAGGTAGACGGGGCGAGGGTTCGAGTCCGGACGGAGCAGCAGGAACAACAACAACTCTAAAAAAAAACACCGAGCCAACTTCGCACGGGTTATTTCGGACCGGTTTGTCTCAGTTTCTCTTGTTTCTTTGACCCGGTGCTCAGGATGGCCAACTCGGGGCTGCAGATTCTCGGTTTCGCCCTGGCTCTGCTGGGCTGGATCGCCGTGGTCGCCAGCACCATCATGCCCCAGTGGAAGATGTCGAGCTACGCCGGGGACAATATCATCACCGCCCAGGCCGTGTACCAGGGGCTGTGGATGAACTGCGTGTACCAGAGCACCGGGCAGATCCAGTGCAAGGTGTACGATTCCATCCTGGCGCTGGGAGGTGAGGAGCCGGAGGGGGGGGGGAGGAGGGAGGGAGGGAGGGGGGGGGGGGGAGGGGAGGGGGGGGGGGAGGGAGAGAGAGAGGGAACAGACCGGGTCAGCCCGGGGAGAGAGGGGGAACAGACCGGGTCAGCCCGGGGGGAGAGAGGGGGAACAGACCGGGTCAGCCCGGGGGGAGAGAGTGGGAACAGACCGGGTCAGTCCCCCCCGGGGTGGTGAACTCTCCAAAATGTGTTTAATCGAAGCTTGGAAATTGTTCAATTTTCCAAAAGTTGGGAATTTAAATGTTCCAATTTTAAAAAAGTTTTTTTTAAAAAGCAAATTCTATTTGAAGTCTGTTTTTAAAATCTTTTTTGAAATGACCTCCTTGCCCTCTGTGGGATTGGATTATTCCACCCCCTCGACCCCTCTTTTCCTTCGCCTGGAGCGGAGATTAAAACAAAGAACCGCCTCCGAACCGTGCGGTTTGAAACCTTTGGACTCCGTGCGGCTCCTGCACTGGAGGAGAGGAGGAGAGAGGGTGAGGGGGGAGGGGAGAGGGAGGGTGAGGGAGGAGGGGAGGAGGGGAGGGGAGAGGGAGGGTGAGGGAGGAGGGGAGGGTGAGGGAGGGAGGGTGAGGGAGGAGGGGAGGGTGAGGGAGGAGGGTGAGGGAGGAGGGGAGAGGGAGGAGGGGAGAGGGAGAGAGGGAGAGGGTGAGGGAGGGAGGAGGGGAGAGGGAGAGAGGGAGAGGAGGTGTTGTGGGGCGGGGGGTGGTGGTTGGGGAATGAATCCGGTTGGACTTTGTACCTTCCTGTTCATAAATTGTGTCTCTCTCTCTGTGTCTCTTTGTCTGTCTCTCTCTGTGTCTCTTTGTCTGTCTCTCTCTGTCTCTGTGTCTGTCTCTCTCTCTGTCTCTTTGTGTGTCTGTCTCTCTCTCTGTCTCTTTGTGTGCGTGTCTCTGTCTCTCTAGTCACGTCCAGTCCTTGTTCCTGGGGTGAAACTGTAAAGTTGCCTTTTGCTGAGTGACTTTGGGATTAAACCCGAAGTCAAATGTATATTTTTGAGGCTTGTTTGAAGTTGCCACCAGTTGCATTGCAGGCACTGGGAGCCATCTTGTGTGGATTTATCTAATCGTGTTGGTGAAATTTAAACATAAATATTGATAAACCCAATGCTAAGGTCAGATTAGGTACACTGTGTGACAATAAAAAATGTAATTTAGGCAATAAACAGCATTGTTTGCTCGAGATACTGTACAACACTGTGATATGAGAGGGTTCACAACCATATTGGGGGGGGGTTGGGTTGTACCTCTTCCTCTTTGTGGTGGGGGGGGGGGGAAACAAAGGTTTGGGTTGTACCTCTTCCCCTTTGTGGGGGACACACACAAAGGTTTGGGTTGTACCTCTTCCCCCTTGTGGTGGGGGGGGGGGAGGAAACAGAGGATTTGGGTTGTACCTCTTCCCCTTTGTGGCGGGGGGTGGGGGGGGGGAAACAGAGGGTTTGGGTTGTACCTCTTCCCCTTTGGGGGGGGGGGGTGAGACAGGGGATTGGATTGTACCTCTTTCCAGTCCATTTCTGAAGCTGTGTGGGAGAGGGCTGGTACTGAACCATATGGACTGGGAGGGCCTCTGGTTCCACCCATGTTCCTGCTGAGCTGACTGGTCTCGGGTGGGCAGGTACTTTTATTATTGCTGCATGTAGTGGGAATGCCTCTGGTTAGGGAGGGGAAGACCAGCTGGTATTCCTGCTGGGAAGTGTGGGTATTGGGTCAGGGCAAGATCAGGCTTGGTTACGATGCAGTTGGCCCTAGTGACCCAAGGGAACCAATCTCAGTTCTTCCGTCTCATCCCTACCTGGTGCGCTCCCCTGGCACGGGCTACGTGTGTACTTGTTGGGTGAGGTCAATTTCGTGCTGAGTTGTGATGCTCCCCACAGTCGAACGCCCTGCCGGCTCCCAATGTGTGGGCTTGGGCACGAAGGAAAGCTACTTGGGCAGTAGGAAGCTATCTCCTTCAGGGAGGGACTGACAAGGGAATGAAGAAAATGGCTTTAGAATGAGTGGGACCCATGTGAACCCAACCCGAGAACTACCTGGAACGAGAGCCTAGAATCTCCATCGAAGGACGGGGCCTTCACACGTCTGTTTAGTGCAAGGTGGCAGTGTGACTGGGCTCTCTTGGCAATCAGGCCAGTGCAATATCACCATCCTCCCAGTTGGGTTATGCTGTCCTGCCCCTTGCCCCTCCTCCTCCTCCTCCTCCACACCCCCCCACCCCAAGTCTCCAGCCTGCTCAGTGTGAGTCACAGTTTTGTGTATTTTGGACACACTGGTCTTCCTGTGTTCCTGGGCTTTGTCTCAGTAACTCCACAATGAAACTGCCTGATTTGCCAATGGCTAAATGAAGAAAGCTTCCATTCACTTAATGTAAATACAGAAACCTCCCTCCCTCCCTCCCTCCCATCCCCCCCCCCCCCCCCCCTCTCCTGCACCAGGAATTGAAGAACCCAGAACTGGCCTTTGTATAATGTTCCTGTACCTGGATTACCCTCCCAGTGTCCGTGTGAAGATTTCCCACTGAGCTGACCATCTCTGTCTCTGGCTGGACAGGATGAAGTGAAATCTCCCTCAAATCAGAATCATGCCCCAGCTTAAGGAGAAGGATCAGCCAGGGGTTTTCTATCTAATTGCCATCCAGTGACCCCCTACTAGACGGACGAACGGGAGGCGAGGCCCTGTAGGGTGGGGGGGGGGGTGAAGGGAGAAGAGACTGTAGGGTGGGGGGGAGGTGAGGTCCTGTAGGGTGGGGGAGGTGAGGCCCTGTAGGGTGGGGGAGGGGGAGGAGGTGAGGTCCTGTCGGGTGAGGGGGGGAGGTGAGGCCCTGTCGGGTGAGGGGGGGGGGGGGTGAGGCCCTGTCGGGTGAGGGGGGGGAGGTGAGGCCCTGTAGGGTGAGGGGGGGGGGGGGGAGGTGAGGCCCTGTCGGGTGGGGGGGGGGGGGGAGGTGAGGCCCTGTCGGGTGAGGGGGGGGGGGAGGTGAGGCCCTGTCGGGTGAGGGGGGGGAGGTGAGGCCCTGTCGGGTGAGGGGGGGGAGGTGAGGCCCTGTCGGGTGAGGGGGGGGGAGGTGAGGCCCTGTCGGGTGAGGGGGGGGGAGGTGAGGCCCTGTCGGGTGAGGGGGGGGGAGGTGAGGCCCTGTCGGGTGAGGGGGGGGGAGGTGAGGCCCTGTCGGGTGAGGGGGGGGGAGGTGAGGCCCTGTCGGGTGAGGGGGGGGGAGGTGAGGCCCTGTCGGGTGAGGGGGGGGGGGAGGTGAGGCCCTGTCGGGTGAGGGGGGGGGAGGTGAGGCCCTGTCGGGTGAGGGGGGGGGGAGGTGAGGCCCTGTCGGGTGAGGGGGGGGGAGGTGAGGCCCTGTAGGGTGAGGTGGGGGGGAGGTGAGCCCCTGTAAGGGGAGGGGGGAGGTGAGCCGAGCCCCTGTAGGGGGAGGGGGGGAGGTGAGCCGAGCCCCTGTAGGGGGAGGGGGGGAGGTGAGCCGAGCCCCTGTAGGTTGCTCTGGGCTAATTGACCCCAGCACCTTCCTTGTCCGTATTTACCTGTAGTTTTGAGCGTGGTTCCTGTGAAATGCAGTTTGTTTGTGTTTTTTGTGGGGGGGAGGGGGCGGGGAGCGGGCTTGTGACCTGCAAAAGAGAACATTCCAGTTTGAACTGGTTTTGGCCACACCTGCTGTAAGCCAAGCGGTCGGTGACTGTTTGGTTTTATTAGAAATGGTTCCCTGTGAAAAGAGGGAAGTGTTACTGATCAGAGAATCTCTGCCTATCAGCTGATCTCTCTTTTAGGGAAGAATTTCTGCCTCTTTCCCCGCCCGCCCCCCCCCAATTTAATGGCTTGTGTTCAGCTTCTGAATCTCTGAAACTCATCCCAACATGGGATTGAGCCTCGTGGGTGGGATTGTCCCTCCAATGTCCTCCCCTGAGGACACGGACTCTCACTGGGGGTATGGGTTCCACAGACACCGGACTCTCTGGGCATCGATGAGTTATTCGCCCAGGAGGTGGGTCGGCTGTTTGTTTTTCCAGCAACGCCTCAAATTTGAAATTCACATCCTCGTGTTCAAATCCCTCCACGGCCCCCCACCCCCCTCCAATCTCGGTAACCTCCTATGACCCTCCGAGATCTCTGCGCTCCTCCAATTCTGGTCTCTCGCGCATCCCCGATTTCCTTCGCTCCACCATTGGCGGCCGTGCCTTCAGCTGCCTAAGCTCTGGAATTCCCTCCCTAAACCTCTCCGCCTCTCTCTCCTTTTAAGACGCTCCTAAACCCCCCTCCCTCCTCCTTTAAGATGCTCCTTAAAACCTCCCTCTTTGACCAAGCTTTTGGTCACCTGTCCTAATATCTCCTGATGTGGCTCAGTGTCAGATTTTGTCTGATAATCGCTCCTGTGAAGCACCTTGGGACGTTTTACTACGTTAAAGGCGTTTATATAAATGCCCCTGATTTCAGGGGTGGGGTTTAGATTTCCCCAAACACTGGTTAAAATCCCAAAGTAAAGAGTGTGGAATTTGATTTCGGTCACCATGGAATGAGGTCTGGTTAGCGACTCCGATAGTGCCCACTGTGCTCTGCCCTCCCTCTCTCCCTCTCTCCCTCTCTCCCTCTCTCCCTCTCTCCCTCTCTCCCTCTCTCCCTCTCTCCCTCTCTCCCTCTCTCCCTCTCTCCCTCTCTCCCCTCCAGTGTACAAGTACTTCGAAGCTACGACACGAAATGCAGGCCATTCGGCCCAACCGGTCCATGTCGGCATTTACCCGCCCTGGTCCCTTTATTCTTCGTCTGCCTATCCAGTCTAATCTTTAATGTTTCTGCTTCAACCACATGCCCTGAATTCCACAGTCTCTCAACTCTCTCTGAGGAAGGTTCCTTCTTTGTTCTAAATCTCCTCTCTCTGATCTTGTATCGATGGCCCCCCCCTCAACTACTGGGAACAGTCTGCCTCTATCTCTCCTATCCCATTCTTTCATAATTTTAAACATAGAATCTTACAGCACAGAAGGAGGCCATTCAGCCCATCGTGCCTGTGCCGGCTCTTTTGAAAGAGCTCGCCAATTAGTCCCATTCCCCTGCTCTTTCCCCATAGCCCTGCCAATTTTTCCCCTTCACGAGATAGTCCCTCGTCCTTATCATACCTCCCCGTGATCTGTGTTCTTTGAACAAAACACACCTCTTTTTTTCTGAGTCTTTCTTTGTATTTGTAGTTCCTCGTCGCAGGGTGAGATCTTGTCTAGTTCGAATTGGCATAGAGGCTAAGCTGCTCATCCCTGGCGGATTTTAGCTATCTGTACACGTGGCGTCATTCATGGCTCAGTGGGTAGTGCTCTTGCCTCTGAGTCAGAAGGTCGTGGGTTCGAGCCCCACTCCAGAAACTTGAGCACAATATCCAGGCTGACCCTCCCAGTGCGGTACTGAGGGAGTGCTGCACGCTCTGAGGTGCCTTCTTTTGGATGAGACGTTAAACCGAGGCCTGTCTGTCCCCTCGGGTGGACGTAAAAGATCCCACAGCATTATTTGAAGAAGAGCAGGAGAGTTCTCCCCGGTGTTCTGGCCAATATTTATCCTTCAACCAACATCACTCAAAAAAAAAAAAGATGACCTGGTCATTATCACATTGCTCTTTGTGGGATCTTGCTGTGTGCAAATTGACTGTTTTCTACATTGCAACTGAGCACACTTCAAATGTACTTAATTGGTTGCAAAGTGCTTTGGGGCGTCTTAAGGTCGTTGAAAGGTGCTATATAAATGCAAGTTCATTCTTTTTGGCACATCAAGTGCCTCTGCTATTTTGCATGTCCTCTGAGGTGGTTAATTGGTGCTTTCTAGTTAGTCAGGAGCTTTGTGACCCTCTTTAATATATAACTGAGCAGGAGAGCGTGACCACAGTGTTCAGTTCCTCCTGCTCTTTGAACGCTGCAGTCGGGCTGGGTCTCCAACTCCTGCTGCACGGTTAACCCTTGCACTGCTGCCCCAGTGTTACCTGTTACTAGCAGCAACCTATCTGTGCACACTTCCCTAAACTAGGGGCCACTGAGACTCATTGTAGTGCCTCAGTTTATAGAATCATGCAGCACAGAAGGAGGCCATTCGGCCCATTGTGCCTGTGCTGGCTCTTTGAAAGAAAAACTTCCATTTCTATCGCGCCTTTCACGAACTCAGGATGTCCCAAAGTGCTTTACACCCAATGAAGAGCAGTGACTGTTGTAATGTTTGAGATTGATAGATTTTTGTTGGGTAAGGGTATTTGGGATATGGGGTTGAGGTGTAGATCAGCCATGATCTGATTGAATGGCAGAAAGGGGCTGAATGGCCTCCTGTTCCTATGAAACAGGGCGTCCGCTGCACTGCTGGCAAAGTCACGGTGGCAGAAGGAGGCGATGGTGGGTGGGTCAGCACTGTGGAAATTCCCGGCCAAGGTACCTGCGTCTGATCGGTCGAGGGTCGAGGTCGAGTCCTCGGCTGTCGTAGGGCTAACTCCATTCTAACCCCTTGATTCTCTCTTCCAGGTGCCCTTCAAGCAACACGTGCCCTGATGGTGGTGGGAATTGTGGTCGGGGTCCTCGCCGTGGGCATCAGTTCAGTGGGGATGAAATGTACCAGATGTGGAGGAGATGATAAAGTGAGGAAGTCTCGTATTGCGATGGGCGGTGGCATTGCTTTCGTCCTCGCAGGTAAGGTCATCTGTTTAACTTTCTCCTTCCCACAAAGTTGACCCAACTCGGTGTGGCACTGGGGACCCACGGACCTGGGGGTCTCAGCCTTCAATCCAGGTCTGTGTTGAGTTGGGGGGTTAGGTGGTTGGGGCAATACCATTGCACCCTGTGTTAGAGAATCAGCAGGGGTCCCCAATCCTTGTTCGTTGTCCAGTGACTCCGACTAGAAAGTGTGTATGGATGCTGGATGAGGACAGGATCAGGCTGTTTTTTTTCCCCCTCTCCCTCCATGTCTTGCTATGTCTCGCACACAAAGAATGGGCCCCTCAGAGCATGGCTGAGACCTGTGGAACTGAACCCCAGCAAGAATCTGTTGGGGGGGGGGGGGCAAGAGGTGGAGAGCTCTTGAACTGAGTCCAGTCCGACTTCCTTGACACTGGATTGAGTTGGGATCTATCTTTGGCCTTCCCCCCCTCCCCCTGTAAAGTGTTCTTTAATTCCTCTTTTTGGCTGGATTCAGCCCTGGAGAAAGGGCACTGGTCTAAACGATCACAGCTTTGCTTGTGTCTATTTGTTTGCCTGTTCTGTTCGGTCACTCTGGGGGTGAAGGGCGTTGGCTGGGATGTGCTTTGTGCTGAGCCTGGATGGTGTCACCTTGCCAGGAATCCAACTGTTTGCTGAACTTCCAACCTTCACTCTACCGCCGAGCAAATGAGTTAGTCAATACTAGCAGAACAAACGGTTTAAGTTGGGCGTTTAAATTGCCTTGAGTGCTCCTGAGCTAGGCAGTTCTGGTCCTCCTGTCGTTCGTTACAAGTTCAATATTTTACAGAATGACTCTGACCTCCTTGGCGTCAGTCTCGACACTGAGTAGACGTGTCCCCGTCAAACCAGTTCCACCTTCCCCTCCGGCCACTTTCTCAGGCCGGACCGGACTGTTCACAACCTCCTCATCCTATCTGACCCTGAGCTAAGTTTCCAATCTCATCCTCTCCATCACCAAGACCGCCTACTTCAACCTCTGTAACATTGCCCGTCTCCGCCCCTGCCTCAGCTCATCTGCTAAAATCCTCATCCGTGCCTTTATTACCTCCAGACTTGACTATTCCAATGCTCCCCTGGCCGGCCTCCCACCCTCCACCCTCTGTAAACTTCAGCTCATCCAAAACTCTGCTGCCCCGTGTCCTAACTCGCACCGAGTCCCGTTCACCCATCACCCCTGTGCTCGCTGACCTACATTGGCTCCCGGTCCGGCAATGCCTTTTTTTTTTTTAAGAAGTTTTCATCCTTGTTTTCAAATCCCTCCATGGCCTCGTCCCTCCCCTGTCTCTAACCTCCTCCAGCCCCTACAACCCTCCGAGATCTCTGCGCTCCTCCAATTCTGGCCTCTTGCGCATCCCCCACTCCCTTCGCTCCACCATTGGCGGCCGTGCCTTCAGCTGTCTAGGCCCTAAGCTCTGGAATTCCCTCCCTAAACCCCTCCACCTCTCTCTCCTCCTTTTTAAGATGCTCCTTAAAACCTCCCTCTTTGACCTGTTTGGTCCCCTGTCCCTAATATCTCCTTTGGCTCGGTGTCAGTTTTTTTGGCTGATTGCTGTGGTGAAGCACCTTGGGACATTTGTACTAATTAAAGGCATGATTTAAATGTAAGTTGATGATGTGTGACTTTGAGACTGAATGAATTCCTGCCCTGGGTGGACACCCCATGTTAACTGTGTCGAACACTCCAAATGCCAGCTCAGTCTCTGTCAATGTTTTACCATCCCCGTAACCACCCATCTCTCTCTCTCTCTCCCCCGCAGGCCTGTGTGTGCTGATCGGTGCCTCTTGGTATGGAAATCAGATCGTCCAAGACTTCTACAACCCACTGACTCCTGTTAACACCAAGTAATTACCATCTCTCCTTCTACGGGACGCAGTTAGTGGGGGTTTAACTCTGCTCCGTGCTGCTCAAAACCTCTTTTTAATTTGCAATCAGCCCGTAGGTGTTGGTCCTGCCCTGTGGCCCAGCCCTTGTGAAATCTTGCTGGCTGTTTGCCGTCGAACTGGTCTGTCGTGTTTCTTTACTGACTCTCTCCGTGTGTGTGTGTGTGTGTGTGTGTGTGTGTGTGTGTGTGTGGTGGATGTTCTGTTGTGTAACACCATAGGGTAGGGTTGGTAGGCCTCAAACTGAATCCCAGGCCTGTGCTGGGTTAGATGACCTCTATCCTGCCATTCCAACTGAGGAGAGGGAATTGGCTCCAGCATCCCTTTGCTAAAGAGGGCAAACCGCACCCCCCCCCCCCCCCCCCCCGGGGTTTGCACTCCTGCTGTCGGAATGAGGATTGGATCAGGCTGTGATGCCTGGCACAGTTGAAAAGCTTGCTGAAACTCTGGGCTTTGATGCGACGAATGGGCCTCTCGGGTGAGGTACCAGGTTGGTGCATGGTGCTGGGCAGGAATTAGACTCTCGCATAAGTGCTTTCAGGAGAGGTTCCGGGGGAGGATGATCGGAGGGTGGGGTGTTAATTGGATTCTATCTGAGGTGTGTGTGTAGTCAGACGGTCGTGGGTTCAGGCCCTATAATCCAGGCCGACACGCCCAGTGAGGCGGTGCTGCACTGTTGGAGGTGCCGCCTTTCGGATGAGATGTTAACCGCCTTTCGGATGAGATGTTAAACAGAGACCACGTCTGTTAATGGACGCCCCCCCCCCCCCCCCCCGGTACTATTTGAAGAACAGGAAAGTTCTCTGGTTAGGGTTGCCTGCTCCGGTTGGATGCATTGGGAACAGGAGGAGGCCATTCAGCCCCTCGTGCCTGTTCTGCCCTTCAATTAGATCACGGCTGATCTGTACCTGTATTCCGGGAGGTGTCATCACCATGACCTCTCTCCTCCCGCCCCCACACTCCCACCATTGGTTGCCCAACACGTCCAACATGGTGCCTTGACCTGACACCACCAATAACCAGTTGCCTGATCATTTATCTCATTGGCGGTTATGGGATCTTGCTTTGCACAATATAGCTGCTGTGTTCCAGTCCGCCTGTATTGATGGATATGAAGATCTGGATCTGCCTCTTTCTCCAAGCCCTAGTGTGAAACCTCTGCTAATGAGGCCCATCAGGGGCCTTCCTGCCTCCCAAGTCTTGCTCTTTGAAATTCATTATCAGATCCCCAACGCCTTAGGGAGGAGGGGAAGGGATGGCGGAATGGCTGAGTGAGCGAGGCCTGGGGGGAAGGGAAGGAGGGAGAGTCTTGAACCGATCGACATCACTCTCACCTGAGTCAGAAGGTCGTGTGTTCGAACCCCACTCCGGAGACATAAGCACAAAATCCAGGCCGACACTCCCAGCGCCAGTGCCGGGGGAGCGCCGTGCCGGGGGAGCGCCGCTGTGTCGCTGCCGTCTTTCGGCTTAAATGTTAAACTGAGACTGCCCATCTTGGGTGGATGTAAAACATCCCACGGCCACTATTTTGAAGAGCAGGGGAGTTCTCCCTGGTGTCCTGGGCCAATATTTATCCTGCAACCTGCATAACTTTAATAATAAAAAAAAGACCTGTACCCCAGTGTTATACAGTGACAGACCTGTACCCACCAGTGCTGTACCCCAGTGTTATACAGTGACGGACCTGTACCCACCAGTGCTGTACCCCAGTGTTATACAGTGACGGACCTGTACCCACCAGTGCTGTACCCCAGTGTTATACAGTGACGGACCTGTACCCACCAGTGCTGTACCCCAGTGTTATACAGTGACGGACCTGTACTCCCCAGTGCTGTACCCCAGTGTTATACAGTGACGGACCTGTACCCCAGTGTTATACAGTGACTGACCTGTACCCCAGTGTTATACAGTGACGGACCTGTACCCCAGTGTTGTACAGTGACGGACCTGTACCCCAGTGTTGTACAGTGACGGACCTGTACCCCAGTGTTGTACAGTGACGGACCTGTACCCCAGTGTTGTACAGTGACGGACCTGTACCCCAGTGCTGTACAGTGACGGACCTGTACCCCCCAGTGCTGTACAGTGACGGACCTGTACCCCCCAGTGCTGTACAGTGACGGACCTGTACCCCCCAGTGCTGTACAGTGACGGACCTGTACCCCCCAGTGCTGTACAGTGACGGACCTGTACCCCCCAGTGCTGTACAGTGACGGACCTGTACCCCCCAGTGCTGTACAGTGACGGACCTGTACCCCCCAGTGCTGTACAGTGACGGACCTGTACCCCCCAGTGCTGTACAGTGACGGACCTGTACCCCCCAGTGCTGTACAGTGACGGACCTGTACCCCCCAGTGCTGTACAGTGACGGACCTGTACCCCCCAGTGCTGTACAGTGACGGACCTGTACCCCCCAGTGCTGTACAGTGACGGACCTGTACCCCCCAGTGCTGTACAGTGACGGACCTGTACCCCCCAGTGCTGTACAGTGACGGACCTGTACCCCCCAGTGCTGTACAGTGACGGACCTGTACCCCCCAGTGCTGTACAGTGACGGACCTGTACCCCCCAGTGCTGTACAGTGACGGACCTGTACCCCCCAGTGCTGTACAGTGACGGACCTGTACCCCCCAGTGCTGTACAGTGACGGACCTGTACCCCCCAGTGCTGTACAGTGACGGACCTGTACCCCCCAGTGCTGTACAGTGACGGACCTGTACCCCCCAGTGCTGTACAGTGACGGACCTGTACCCCCCAGTGCTGTACAGTGACGGACCTGTACCCCCCAGTGCTGTACAGTGACGGACCTGTACCCCCCAGTGCTGTACAGTGACGGACCTGTACCCCCCAGTGCTGTACAGTGACGGACCTGTACCCCCCAGTGCTGTACAGTGACGGACCTGTACCCCCCAGTGCTGTACAGTGACGGACCTGTACCCCCCAGTGCTGTACAGTGACGGACCTGGACCCCCCAGTGCTGTACAGTGACGGACCTGGACCCCCCAGTGCTGTACAGTGACGGACCTGGACCCCCCAGTGCTGTACAGTGACGGACCTGGACCCCCCAGTGCTGTACAGTGACGGACCTGGACCCCCCAGTGCTGTACAGTGACGGACCTGGACCCCCCAGTGCTGTACAGTGACGGACCTGGACCCCCCAGTGCTGTACAGTGACGGACCTGGACCCCCCAGTGCTGTACAGTGACGGACCTGGACCCCCCAGTGCTGTACAGTGACGGACCTGGACCCCCCAGTGCTGTACAGTGACGGACCTGGACCCCCCAGTGCTGTACAGTGACGGACCTGGACCCCCCAGTGCTGTACAGTGACGGACCTGGACCCCCCAGTGCTGTACAGTGACGGACCTGGACCCCCCAGTGCTGTACAGTGACGGACCTGGACCCCCCAGTGCTGTACAGTGACGGACCTGGACCCCCCAGTGCTGTACAGTGACGGACCTGGACCCCCCAGTGCTGTACAGTGACGGACCTGGACCCCCCAGTGCTGTACAGTGACGGACCTGGACCCCCCAGTGCTGTACAGTGACGGACCTGGACCCCCCAGTGCTGTACAGTGACGGACCTGGACCCCCCAGTGCTGTACAGTGACGGACCTGGACCCCCCAGTGCTGTACAGTGACGGACCTGGACCCCCCAGTGCTGTACAGTGACGGACCTGGACCCCCCAGTGCTGTACAGTGACGGACCTGGACCCCCCAGTGCTGTACAGTGACGGACCTGGACCCCCCAGTGCTGTACAGTGACGGACCTGGACCCCCCAGTGCTGTACAGTGACGGACCTGGACCCCCCAGTGCTGTACAGTGACGGACCTGGACCCCCCAGTGCTGTACAGTGACGGACCTGGACCCCCCAGTGCTGTACAGTGACGGACCTGGACCCCCCAGTGCTGTACAGTGACGGACCTGGACCCCCCAGTGCTGTACAGTGACGGACCTGGACCCCCCAGTGCTGTACAGTGACGGACCTGGACCCCCCAGTGCTGTACAGTGACGGACCTGGACCCCCCAGTGCTGTACAGTGACGGACCTGGACCCCCCAGTGCTGTACAGTGACGGACCTGGACCCCCCAGTGCTGTACAGTGACGGACCTGGACCCCCCAGTGCTGTACAGTGACGGACCTGGACCCCCCAGTGCTGTACAGTGACGGACCTGGACCCCCCAGTGCTGTACAGTGACGGACCTGGACCCCCCAGTGCTGTACAGTGACGGACCTGGACCCCCCAGTGCTGTACAGTGACGGACCTGGACCCCCCAGTGCTGTACAGTGACGGACCTGGACCCCCCAGTGCTGTACAGTGACGGACCTGGACCCCCCAGTGCTGTACAGTGACGGACCTGGACCCCCCAGTGCTGTACAGTGACGGACCTGGACCCCCCAGTGCTGTACAGTGACGGACCTGGACCCCCCAGTGCTGTACAGTGACGGACCTGGACCCCCCAGTGCTGTACAGTGACGGACCTGGACCCCCCAGTGCTGTACAGTGACGGACCTGGACCCCCCAGTGCTGTACAGTGACGGACCTGGACCCCCCAGTGCTGTACAGTGACGGACCTGGACCCCCCAGTGCTGTACAGTGACGGACCTGGACCCCCCAGTGCTGTACAGTGACGGACCTGGACCCCCCAGTGCTGTACAGTGACGGACCTGGACCCCCCAGTGCTGTACAGTGACGGACCTGGACCCCCCAGTGCTGTACAGTGACGGACCTGGACCCCCCAGTGCTGTACAGTGACGGACCTGGACCCCCCAGTGCTGTACAGTGACGGACCTGGACCCCCCAGTGCTGTACAGTGACGGACCTGGACCCCCCAGTGCTGTACAGTGACGGACCTGGACCCCCCAGTGCTGTACAGTGACGGACCTGGACCCCCCAGTGCTGTACAGTGACGGACCTGGACCCCCCAGTGCTGTACAGTGACGGACCTGGACCCCCCAGTGCTGTACAGTGACGGACCTGGACCCCCCAGTGCTGTACAGTGACGGACCTGGACCCCCCAGTGCTGTACAGTGACGGACCTGGACCCCCCAGTGCTGTACAGTGACGGACCTGGACCCCCCAGTGCTGTACAGTGACGGACCTGGACCCCCCAGTGCTGTACAGTGACGGACCTGGACCCCCCAGTGCTGTACAGTGACGGACCTGGACCCCCCAGTGCTGTACAGTGACGGACCTGGACCCCCCAGTGCTGTACAGTGACGGACCTGGACCCCCCAGTGCTGTACAGTGACGGACCTGGACCCCCCAGTGCTGTACAGTGACGGACCTGGACCCCCCAGTGCTGTACAGTGACGGACCTGGACCCCCCAGTGCTGTACAGTGACGGACCTGGACCCCCCAGTGCTGTACAGTGACGGACCTGGACCCCCCAGTGCTGTACAGTGACGGACCTGGACCCCCCAGTGCTGTACAGTGACGGACCTGGACCCCCCAGTGCTGTACAGTGACGGACCTGGACCCCCCAGTGCTGTACAGTGACGGACCTGGACCCCCCAGTGCTGTACAGTGACGGACCTGGACCCCCCAGTGCTGTACAGTGACGGACCTGGACCCCCCAGTGCTGTGCAGTGACGGACCTGGACCCCCCAGTGCTGTGCAGTGACGGACCTGGACCCCCCAGTGCTGTGCAGTGACGGACCTGGACCCCCCAGTGCTGTGCAGTGACGGACCTGGACCCCCCAGTGCTGTGCAGTGACGGACCTGGACCCCCCAGTGCTGTGCAGTGACGGACCTGGACCCCCCAGTGCTGTGCAGTGACGGACCTGGACCCCCCAGTGCTGTGCAGTGACGGACCTGGACCCCCCAGTGCTGTGCAGTGACGGACCTGGACCCCCCAGTGCTGTGCAGTGACGGACCTGGACCCCCCAGTGCTGTGCAGTGACGGACCTGGACCCCCCAGTGCTGTGCAGTGACGGACCTGGACCCCCCAGTGCTGTGCAGTGACGGACCTGGACCCCCCAGTGCTGTGCAGTGACGGACCTGGACCCCCCAGTGCTGTGCAGTGACGGACCTGGACCCCCCAGTGCTGTGCAGTGACGGACCTGGACCCCCCAGTGCTGTGCAGTGACGGACCTGGTCCCCCCAGTGCTGTGCAGTGACGGACCTGGACCCCCCAGTGCTGTGCAGTGACGGACCTGGACCCCCCAGTGCTGTGCAGTGACGGACCTGGACCCCCCAGTGCTGTGCAGTGACGGACCTGGACCCCCCAGTGCTGTGCAGTGACGGACCTGGACCCCCCAGTGCTGTGCAGTGACGGACCTGGACCCCCCAGTGCTGTGCAGTGACGGACCTGGACCCCCCAGTGCTGTGCAGTGACGGACCTGGACCCCCCAGTGCTGTGCAGTGACGGACCTGGACCCCCCAGTGCTGTGCAGTGACGGACCTGGACCCCCCAGTGCTGTGCAGTGACGGACCTGGACCCCCCAGTGCTGTGCAGTGACGGACCTGGACCCCCCAGTGCTGTGCAGTGACGGACCTGGACCCCCCAGTGCTGTGCAGTGACGGACCTGGACCCCCCAGTGCTGTGCAGTGACGGACCTGGACCCCCCAGTGCTGTGCAGTGACGGACCTGGACCCCCCAGTGCTGTGCAGTGACGGACCTGGACCCCCCAGTGCTGTGCAGTGACGGACCTGGACCCCCCAGTGCTGTGCAGTGACGGACCTGGACCCCCCAGTGCTGTGCAGTGACGGACCTGGACCCCCCAGTGCTGTGCAGTGACGGACCTGGACCCCCCAGTGCTGTGCAGTGACGGACCTGGACCCCCCAGTGCTGTGCAGTGACGGACCTGGACCCCCCAGTGCTGTGCAGTGACGGACCTGGACCCCCCAGTGCTGTGCAGTGACGGACCTGGACCCCCCAGTGCTGTGCAGTGACGGACCTGGACCCCCCAGTGCTGTGCAGTGACGGACCTGGACCCCCCAGTGCTGTGCAGTGACGGACCTGGACCCCCCAGTGCTGTGCAGTGACGGACCTGGACCCCCCAGTGCTGTGCAGTGACGGACCTGGACCCCCCAGTGCTGTGCAGTGACGGACCTGGACCCCCCAGTGCTGTACCCCGGCGCTGTGCAGTGACGGACCTGGACCCACCAGTGCTGTGCAGTGACGGACCTGGACCCACCAGTGCTGTACCCCAATCTAATGCTTGTGTTTCCTTTTCAGGTATGAGTTTGGATCCGCCATCTTTGTTAACTGGGCAGGTGCTGGACTGGTCCTGATCGGTGGTGGCATGCTGAGCTGTTCCTGCCCCAAGAGGAGCAACTACCCCAGGTCCTACCCTAAATCCAAGCCCAGGTCCAAGGCCCCCAGCAGCAACAAGGAGTTTGTGTGAGGCCAGGGTGCCCTGCACACTAATGGGGCAGGGAGTCCCAGGATCATTTGAAAACCTTAAACCTAACCTGTTAACTGAAGGAGCAACGCTGGGAGCTGCAGAATGAAGAGTGGATAATCTATTCAGTAGAACAATGTAAATTTATGCTGGGGGGGGAGGGGGGATTTTTTAAAACAATAACTTGTGAATTTGTGATAAGTTTTTTAAACCAGGCATTCCCTTTGTTTAGAAAGGGGTGGGGATTGATTGATTTTGTTTCTGACTGGATTCAGCAAGTAATGATGGATTGTTTTTGTCAGAATCTTGTACACGAGGCGACTTGAATTTCTTTTATTTTTAATATTAAAAGTCCTAATATTTCAGTCTCTCGTGTTCTGGGTTGCAGGCGGCGTTTGTGGAACTGGAACTGAGACTGTGCTGGTTGGGTCTGGTCATTCGATCCGAGGGACTCCAGGTAGTTGGCACTTCCTGTAGGCCCTGGTTTTATTTATTAACATTATTTGGTTCCTTGCACGAGGACATTTTTTTAACGCCCAGAAATACTGAGCTTTCTCTGGGCTGCTCCCTCCGTTCCAACCTGCTCTGTAATCCTAGATGCCGTGCCAGGAAATTCTCTGTAATTCATAGTCTCAAATTCCCGATGCCTCTTTTAACCGGTGTAAACAATTTTACAACACCAAGTTATAGTCCAGCAATTTTATTTTAAATTTAACCGGGAGTGTTTTTTTTTAAGCTCACTCTTGATTTGGTCTGATTCCTAATCGATAGCCTTCCCGTTCCCTTCAGCCTCCAATCCCTAACCCCTGCCCCCCAATACAACGACCCACAGACCCTTTGAATATGGAGTGATTCCTCACTCCCTCCTCTCCCGAGAGGGACTCTCGTGACTTAATCCACTGTCCCTCGAGGCCTGGGGCCTATGTGTTCCAGTTCCCCTTGCTGCTGTGTAATTGATTTTACAACTTTTTAAGCTCAGAATTTTTTTTTTACACAGTGTGCCTGGAATCAAGGGGTTTTTAAAGTTTTTTTTTAAGGATTGTACCTGTACATTTTTGTTATAAATAAAATTTTTAATCACTTGTTGAAGTTTGTGTTTATTTTTCTTCCACGAGCGGGTTCCGACAGTTGGGGTATGTGGTGGCGTCTCTTGCACCCCTCCTGGGGGTGCTGATGGGTGGGAGGAAGAGAGGAAATGAGATGGGAGGTCAGACTTGTCCTCTCTTGAGGTTCAGTTCAATGGCCATTTGAGCCTGGATCCAGAGAGCTGGATTTTCCTGAGTGGGGCCTAGCTCAGGCTGCAGTGCTCCCCCTGCAATTACTGGCCTCCTACACCACGAGCTGGCCTTTGTGTGAGGAACACCCGGGGGCAGCCACTGCCCATGGGCCCTGTCTGCCAGCGAGACTCAGCACTGCCATTAGCCAAGGTGGGTTCACTATGAAGGATCAGGTGACCTCCAGCTGACCCTATCCCTCTCCCAGTAGCCTGGTTTATTTGTGTGGCAAAATTAGACCGATTTCTAGAATGGAGACATTTTTGTCTGATCTAACCTCAGATTGCATTTAGCAGCGCAGGCCTCTGATTGGGCAGTCAGTCTGCCCCCTAAAGTTAACCCTTTAAGGCCCACCCAGGCAATTCAGTAGAAACCATCTGGATCCTTCTGATTTTTTTTCTAAACCATCCCTCCCCTCACCCTTGCTGTGAAGGGACTCTATCAGCCTTGAGGTTTCATTAATGTCAACCAACCTCCAGACCCTCGGGTGGTTATTTTTCATCTGGGAGCTAATGTCGAGAGTATTCAACCATGATGTCCATTGTAGCTTAGCCCAATCCTCTCCTTGTCCAACACCCATGTGTGTGTGCACATGTATGTTCACTGGAACACCTCAACTACTTGTGATAGTGAGTTCCACATTCTCACCACTCTCTCCAGTTGATGGTGGAAATGAAAACCCTCCCCCAAACCAAGTCTCTTCAGGGGCCCAGTCATTTTCAGGATGTGTCGATCAGTTACTGGATGCTCGATCTCACCTCTGCTGTCGCCACCGATACGTATTTGGGGCCGTTCACCTGTTGTTTCTTTTTGGCCTCTCTCGTGTCCCAGACCAGTCGTGAGGACAAAGGGAGCGCCCGCTCGATTTGAGGGGAACTGTCTGGAAACACAGAGGCCGAGAAATATCTTCACTTTCAAACAAAAAAAGGGATTAAAGGAAATTCCAAATTATAACAGCAATCTCCAGCTGCCCTCACCTGACCCAACCACAGTGTGTGGGAGTCCAGACAGTGAGTGTTGGAGATCATTCAACCATGGGGGGTATCACTACCATGGCTCAGTATCACTGTGCGAGGGCCATTCATCCGGGGAGGGGTAACTGCGGCAATGATTTATTCAGATAAGGCAGTTACCATTGTTTGTTCTCCAATTTATAAAAAAAAATCACTTTAGGAGCGTGGTGCTCATTCCTTGAAGTGTTTTGGGAGTGGCAATTCTACCCTGGTTTTAATGAGGATTAGTCACAGTCCTATAAATATAAACAAGTGAATAGCCTGGGAAAGAAAAACATGTCAAGTGAGTCACAGGCTCAGGACTGTGTGTGGGTGAGAGAGTGAGAGTGTGTGAGAGAGAGAGACTGACAGAAACAGAATGAGATAGAAAGAGAGGGAAACCGAGGGAAGACAGAAATAAATTGAGATAGAAGAGGGCGCAAGAGACAGGGTAAAACTGAGCGAGGGAGGCACACAGAGGGACCGCAATAGGGAGAGAGAGAGAGACTGCCATAGGGAGGGGGACTGCGATAGGGAGAGAGAGAGAGACTGCCATAGGGAGGGGGACTGCGATAGGGAGAGAGAGAGAGACTGCCGTAGGGAGGGGGACTGCGATAGGGAGAGAGAGAGAGACTGCCATAGGGAGGGGGAACTTGAATTCATATCGTGCCTTTCACGACCTCAGGACGTCTCAAAGGGCTTTACAGCCAATTAAGTACTTTTTGAAGTGTAGTCACTGTTGTAATGTAAGAAACGCAGCAGCCAATATGAGCACAGCAAGATCCCACAAACAGCAATAAGATAATGACCAGTTAATCCGTTTTAATGATGTTGGTTAAGGGATAAATATTGGCCCAGGACACCAGGGAGAACTCCCCTGCTCTTCCTTAAATGGTGTCATGGAACCTTTTACATCCACTGGAATAGACCGGAGATGGGGCCTCGGTTTAACGTCTCATCCGAAAGACGGCCCCTCCGACAATACAGAAAGACGCAAATATAGAGAGACATGCACTGATAGGAAGACACACGTACTGATAGAGAGCGATACACAGAGAGAGACACAGAAACAGAGATAGAGAGTAAGAAAGAGATAAAGAGAAAGAGAGAAACGTAATACAGAGAGTTGCAGAGATAAAGAGTGCCGCGGGTGGGGGGCAGGAGAGAAAGAGAGAGACGCACAGATAGAGAGTGAGATGCAGAGGGAGAGATACAGAGATAGAGTAAGAGTGAGATGCAGAGAGATACAGAGATAGAGTAAGAGAGAGAAGCAGAGATAGCGTGTCACACAGAGAGAAAGTATGAAAGAGATAGAGACCCAGTGACAGAGAGATGCAGAGGGGGGGAGAGAGAGAGAGAGAGAGAGAGTGAAAGACACACAGAAACACAGATGGAGATAGAGAGACACACAGGAACACCTAGATGCAGAGAGCTGCCATTTCCCTGGTGACAATCACTCACACATCAGGCTGGCATCTTACAATCTGCAGCATGAAACCTGGCCTTCCACATTCCACAGGCACACTGCCAGCTCACGCACCAGGGCAACTCCAATCAACCTTCCACTCAGGGACTTCATTTTAGTTGAAATAGCTGTTACTTCCTGTCGGGCTTTTCCCCCCGGAGCTCACACTATTCACCAGCTAAGATGGCAGCCCGGCTGTATCACTGTCCAGGGAACTTTAGTGGAAAGTGTGTGGGAGCTTGTGTGGACAGTAGAATCTGCCTGGGACATGATGCCCCCTACAGTTGAACATTCTGCTCACACTCACTGTCAGGGCTCAAACATGACGAAAAGTCACATGAATGAGGCACCAGAGGGCAGCTCGGGGAGTGTTTGATGGGACAGTGTAGAGGGAGCTTTACTCTGTATCTAACCCGTGCTGTACCTGCCCTGGGAGTGTTTGATGGGACAGTGTAGAGGGAGCTTTACTCTGTATCTAACCCGTGCTGTACCTGCCCTGGGAGTGTTTGATGGGACAGTGTCGAGGGAGCTTTACTCTGTATCTAACCCGTGCTGTACCTGCCCTGGGAGTGTTTGATGGGACAGTGTAGAGGGAGCTTTACTCTGTATCTAACCCGTGCTGTACCTGCCCTGGGAGTGTTTGATGGGACAGTGTCGAGGGAGCTTTACTCTGTATCTAACCCTGTACCTGCCCTGGGAGTGTTTGATGGGACAGTGTAGAGGGAGCTTTACTCTGTATCTAACCCGTGCTGTACCTGCCCTGGGAGTATTTGATGGGACAGTGTAGAGGGAGCTTTACTCTGTATCTAACCCGTGCTGTATCTAACCAGTGGCCGTGAATATAGGTTGGGGAGTTTATATGGAGGGTGAGATTAAGAGAGGATAGGAGGGCAGTGAATTCGGAGGGGAGAGAACATGATGAGTTGAGTTGAAGGTTGAAATCGCTAAGGATGAGAAGTCGTTCGGTGTAGAGGCTGAGGGAGGAAAGCAGTGAAGATATCGCGGTGAGAAACTTAGCGTGGTACTTGGGTGGGCATTAGAGAACGAGGATTTTAGAGGAGAGGCAAGAGGGGTGGAATAAGGTGAAATGCTCAAAGGGGGAGAAGGTGCCAGAGGAGTAAGAGGACAGACCCCCAAGGTGTGATTTGGTGATAAGGGCCACACCACCACTGTGACAGTCTGGGCGGGGCAAGTGGTGGAAGATATAGCCAGGCGGGGAGGCTTCATTAAGGGGGAAGGTATCCCTACAGCCCGTCAGCCAGGTTTCCGTCAAGGCCATGATGTTGCGCAATCATCCACAATAAGCTCATGGATGGCAAGGGCCTTGTTCACAAGTGAACGTATATTCTGGAGGGAGAGGCGGAGAGGGACGGTGATAGCTGGCCCGCTTGCAGAGTCCACAGTGTCAGCGCTGGGAGGGGTGAGTGGGACGGGAAGGAGATTGGCAAGATTAGCCCCCATTGGGCGCGCTGGGCAGGAAAGTAGGATAGGGCAGATGGGGTTTGCTGCTCATAAGGACGAGTGGCTTGATAGGCCCCTCGGAGGACACCAAGAGAGGCACAGAGGGAAGCTATAGGCTTCTCTAAGAGGGAATCAAGCCTGGGATGGTGGCAGGAGAATAGGGAGGTCGAGGAGTGCTGAAGGGTTGGGGGAGAGATTCGGGGAGAGGCAAAGTACCCGAGAGGGGAGAAATGAAAGGAGGCACGACTGGGTAACAGGAAGGGGTGGGGACAGGAGAGAAGGGGTAGTGAAAAGAGAGAGAGAATTAATCGGCTCAGGTCCTGAGCAGCAGCCAAAATACAGACACGAATGGACGTAGGGAAACTCGGGTAACATAGACATGGCAAAGATTAGGATAGATATGATCTATTCATAAACGGAGAATAGGTAGGAGAGAGAAGAGCGTCCGAGGTCAGTCAGAGGTGGGGTTTGTAGATAGGGCAGAGTCAGCTTGGAGCACTGGTGAACCGATATCCAGGTCCAGAGACAGGTGCGGGGGGAGAGAGTGTCCGGGGCAGAGTTTCAGAGGACGCACTGCGGGAGGAATTTCCATGGAAAATGGAGAGTTTAGGAGGTTTGGAGAATGCACCACACACACCGACATCACACGGTTCATTCTCTCGGTGGGTCAGTATTTTCTGTCTTTTCCCAGCTCCAGTCTCCACGGATACAAAGTGTGTGTGAAGAGTCTCTCTATACATTGCAGGAACGGGAGAGCGCCGCCCGGCGGGGGACGCGGAGCGGGAGAGCGCCGCCCGGCGGGGGACCGGGGGGACGCGGAGCGGGAGAGCGCCGCCCGGCGGGGGACCGGGGGGACGCGGAGCGGGAGAGCGCGGCGCGGGACCGGGGGAACGCGGAGCGGGAGAGCGCCGCCCGGCGCGGGACCGGGGGAACGCGGAGCGGGAGAGCGCCGCCCGGCGCGGGACCGGGGGAACGCGGAGCGGGAGAGCGCCGCCCGGCGCGGGACCGGGGGAACGCGGAGCGGGAGAGCGCCGCCCGGCGCGGGACCGGGGGACGCGGAGCGGGAGAGCGCCGCCCGGCGGGGGACTGACTCCCTGTCTCCATCTCCCTCTCGCTCCGATATCAATTTATTTGTCTGTCTTCCTCTGTATCTCTCGCTCTTTCTATCCCATCGTTTCTCTGTCAGTCTCTCGCACGCCCCCTCTCTCGCACGCCCTCGGCCCTGACACACACGAGATGCTTTTCTTTCCCAGGCTGTGTACTTGTTTATATTTACAGGGCTGTGACTAATTAAAACCAGGGTAAAAATGCCACTCCCAAAAGCCATAAAGTAATTTAAAAAAAAACTGGAGGACAAATAACAGTAACTGCCTTATCTAAATTGAGTTATTGGAGCATTTAACCCAGAGGCACCGGTGGGAAAATCAGTGCCAAAGTTACGGCAATAAATCACTGCCACATTTACCCACCCCCCCGGTCGCTGAGTGGGTGAACGGCCCTCCCGGAGTGATACTGAGCCACATAAACCAGCAGGGGTTCAGCTTCAATCTGAGTCGGTTGGGGCAACAATTGGCCTCAGCACCACTAGGACAGGGAGGGGGAAAAATCAGCCAGGATCCCCGCTCCTGATGCTCCAACGACCCCCTCTTGGAAAGTGCCACACGCGAGCGACAGGACACAATTGGGCTCTGCAGTGATGCCCCCCATGGTTGAATGACCGCCGACACTCACTGTCTAGATTCCCACACGGAGCGTGGCTGGGCCGGGTGAGATACTGGAGGGCAGCTGGAGATCGCACTTATATTTTGGAGTTTCCTTTAATCCCTTTTTTTTTGTTTGAAAGCGGAGATATTTCTCGGCCTCTGTGTTTCAGGCAGTTCCTCTAAACTGAGCGCTTGCTCCCTTCGTCCCCGCGACTGGTCCGAGACACGAGAGAGGCCAAAAAAAAAAATCTCCGGTCATAAAAGACAACAGGTGAACGGCCCCAAATACGTAACCGTGGCGACAGCAGAGGTGAGGTCGAGCATCAGGCACCGAGCATCCAGTAACTGAACGACACATCCTGGGGGGCATGAGTGGGTCCCACCTGGACCTTTGGAGGAGAGGCTGCCTGACTGGGCCCCTGAAGAGATTTGGGGGGTGCGGTTTCTGGCCTCAGCTGACAAGACATTAGCTGCTCATTCACCTCCCTGCTGTTTGTGGGCTCTTGCTGTGCACAAACATGGCCGCCCCGTTTGCCTACAGAAATAGTGACCGCTCTTCAAAAATAAAAGTAATTTCCGGATGCCCGGAGGATGCGATGAGGGGTCTCTGTAAACACGGGGTCTTTCTAGACCCTCTCCCCTCCCGCCCAATTCCAGTGCCTTGGTTACCGGGCCTATTCTGGGCTGTTGGCAGCTGCCCGTCTCTCTCGTGGCTTCCTCGCGGTGAGAGCCGCTCGCACAAACCACCCGCCCGCCATCGGAAACCCTCGGGTTGGGTTCCGCACGGCCGAGTTCCGCACTCAGCCATCCTGGGAAAAGGTCAGTCACTTGGCCTTCAATCTAATCCCAACCTTGGGTTTCATTAAGTTGCCCTCGGGGGGGCTTCCCAAGAGACGACACCCCCAGCACTACATTCTCCCCCTCAACCCCACCTGAAAACGGGCAGGAAAAGGGGTGAGAATGGGTGGTTTGGCCTACAAGTGCCCCGATCTGATGGGACCACTCTTGGACACTCCATCCCCCCTGCCCCGTGTGCGACTGGGGTGCAGGTTCCTATTTCCCGGCTGATCACCTCCATTACTGTAGCCCCTTCGGACCACCAGCCTGGGGGGGGGGGCGGTAAAACAGGAATGGCCTCAAATGCTGCAGGCGGAGGCGGTGGGCCTTGTCGCGTCCTCCTCTTACCAACGCAGCCTTTAATGGACAACTGAGAGCCGGTGCCCGGGGAACCCGTACCCCGGCGAGAGCCGGTGCCCGGGGAACCCGTACCCCGGCGAGAGCCGGTGCCCGGGGAACCCGTACCCCGGCGAGAGCCGGTGCCCGGGGAACCCGTACCCCGGCGAGAGCCGGTGCCCGGGGAACCCGTACCCCGGCGAGAGCCGGTGCCCGGGGAACCCGTACCCCGGCGAGAGCCGGTGCCCGGGGAACCCGTACCCCGGCGAGAGCCGGTGCCCGGGGAACCCGTACCCCGGCGAGAGCCGGTGCCCGGGGAACCCGTACCCCGGCGAGAGCCGGTGCCCGGGGAACCCGTACCCCGGCGAGAGCCGGTGCCCGGGGAACCCGTACCCCGGCGAGAGCCGGTGCCCGGGGAACCCGTACCCCGGCGAGAGCCGGTGCCCGGGGAACCCGTAACCCATACCCGAGCCAGAGTCGGTGCCCTGGGAACCCGTACCCGAGCGAGAGCCAGAGTCGGTGCCTGGGGAACCCGTACCCCAGCGAGAGCCAGAGTCAGTGCCCGGGGAACCCGTACCCGAGCGAGAGCCAGAGTCAGTGCCCGGGGAACCCGTACCCGAGCGAGAGTCGGTGCCTGGGGAACCCGTACCCCAGCGAGAGCCGGTGCCCGGGGAACGTACCCCAGCGAGAGCCAGAGTCAGAGTCAGTGCCAGTGCCCGGGGAACCCGTACCCCAGCGAAAGCCGGTGCCCGGGGAACCTGTACCCGAGCGAGAGCCAGAGTCAGTGCCCGGGGAACCCGTACCCCAGCGAGAGCCGGTGCCCGGGGAACCTGTACTCGAGCGAGAGTCAGTGCCTTAAGGAGAGGGAACTGGGAAATAACAGCAGGCCCTCTCAGCATTCAGCGGTTTATTAGTGTTGGCAAGTTACAGTGCATTGAAAGTGGCACAAACCAGGAAGAAGCCAGTGCTGCACAGGCACAGTCAGCCAGCCATTTCCAGCAGATCCTATTTTCACATTAATGACACCCAGCCCAGGGGAACAGAGGCCAGGGTGTGGGGGGGAACATCCAGTGTTAAGTGAGCTTTTACTTCAATATGTCCTTGGTGGTAAATAACCAAAATACGCCCCTTCTAGCAGCAGCTTCTGTCAAAAGCAAGAGCACAGGCAGGGGTCGGGGTCAGGGGGCAATCAGAGGGCGCAACTCCATTCCCATCAGTCACTGCTGCCATATCTCAGCAGGTCAGGTCAGAGCCAAAGGGGGTGAAACACTGGGGTCAGGGGGTCGATTCATGCCAGAGCAGAGAACAGGAGCAACGGTTTCATCACTGGGAGTCCCCCCACCGCTCGAAGGGGGATTCGTAACATTCTGCAACGTAGCGGAGAGGCAACGCAGTCCAGGCAGCAGTTGGGACCCCCCCAATTTTTCCCCCGGAGAGAAGGTAGGTTTGTGATTCCCACAGAGCTGCAATAAAATCAGTCAACAAAAGCACAAGGGCCCAGTTAGAGATGGAGACAGATGCAGCAGCAATGGCTCATTGAAGAGAGAGTCAAACAGCAGGTCTTGCTCCAATATCCCAGGAGAAACAGGCCAGGGAGCAGGTGGGGGTGGGGGTCTCACTGAGATCCGGTCAGTAGTGCTCGAGGTCCAGGCTTGGTGTGACCCAGGTGGGATGCTTCGGATCAGTGAGGTGCGGAAGATGGAGAGACACAATCCACTGCACATTGCGACGAGCGTCCGGCTTTTGAGGGCATCCACAGACCTGTCCGTTCAACCAATGTCCCACTACCTCGAATCGCCCCCCGAGCTGCCAGTGGGGGCGGCCCGCTCTCCCAATCTTCCTGCAATATTTTTGTCCATCCATTTGACGTGAGGCCCCTTCCTCTCCCAGCACGTCCCGCGGAGCAGTCTCACCGGGCTGCACTGTCGTTATAGGTGGGAGGACGGTTTCTCCAAGGCCCCACCAA
This sequence comes from Heptranchias perlo, assembly GCF_035084215.1. Lineage (NCBI taxonomy): Eukaryota > Metazoa > Chordata > Chondrichthyes > Hexanchiformes > Hexanchidae > Heptranchias > Heptranchias perlo. The sequence continues at coordinate 27,134,810 of NC_090359.1, read as the reverse complement.
GGAACTGATCCAATACGTCATCCTCAATGTCAACTGTGGGAGGAATGGAAAGGTTAAAAATCACAGTGAGACAGTCCAATCCCCCCCCAACTCCCCATCGCTCCTGAATGCGCCAACTCTCACAAGGGGTACAAGTTCCACGGGCAGTGCCGCAACCAAACGGGCTCAGGCAGTGAGATATTCGACCGTGGAGGGCATCGCGGCTGAAACTGATCCCCTCCTCTTCGCCCAAACCTCCACACATTTTCCAGCAGGAGTCTCTGGACGGTGATTAGGAGCAGGAACCCTGGCTGACTCCCCACCTCAGGGGCATGGAAATCAATTAAAGCCCCATCGCCTCCTCTACCGCCAGCATCTAACTCTCAGCACACACCTTCCCGCTCTCTCTCTCTCTCTCCCTTTTATAAATACTTTATTCCCCAACCAACCGTGCATTAACCCTGTCCCGGGTTTCAGAGCCCTGCCTGTCCCGGGTTTCAGAGCCCTGCCTGTCCCGGGTTTCAGAGCCCTGCCTGTCCCGGGTTTCAGAGCCCTGCCTGTCCCGGGTTTCAGAGCCCTGCCTGTCCCGGGTTTCAGAGCCCTGCCTGTCCCGGGTTTCAGAGCCCTGCCTGTCCCGGGTTGATGCACCGGGCTGAGATCAGGGACTCACGGGTCAGGGTTAACCGGGCGAACCTCCCGTTCCGACGGTCCGGGTTCAGACCCCGATGCGGGAGGACACGGGATGACCCGGGTTTACCCGCTCCAACTCCATTCCCACCGCCTTTTCTCACCTTTCTTTGATCTGCCGATCTGACCCAGTTTGGGAGCTCGTCTGGGGCGGCAGCACAGCCCGAGCGGATCCCGGGCGCAGTGCACCTGACCCGGGATAGCGTGCCCCGCCTGTCCCGGGAGAGGATGCACCAGACCCGGGGTAGCGAGCCCCGCCTGTCCCGGGAGGGGATGCACCAGAGCCGGGGTAGCGAGCCCCGCCTGTCCCGGGAGGGGATGCACCAGAGCCGGGGTAGCGAGCCCCGCCTGTCCCGGGAGGGGATGCACCAGAGCCGGGGTAGCGAGCCCCGCCTGTCCCGGGAGAGGATGCACCAGACCCGGGGTAGCGAGCCCCGCCTGTCCCGGGAGGGGATGCACCAGAGCCGGGGTAGCGAGCCCCGCCTGTCCCGGGAGGGGATGCACCAGACCCGGGTCAGGAAGCCCCGCCTGTCCCGGGAGGGGATGCACCAGACCCGGGTCAGGAAGCCCCGCCTGTCCCAGGCTGAAGCCCGTGTCCGTGGGGCCGGCTCCCGTTCCGCCCCGGCCCCGCTCCCAGCCGCCTCGCCTCGGCCCAGCGCCGCTCTGGGACATTTCAAGCCAACGCCGGTAGCCCCGGACCGGGTTCGTCGCCCTCCCTGACCCGCGGCTGCTTTAATCCGGGATCGGCCCGTGCCGCCCCCGGGAGGGAGCTTTAAAGCGGGTCCGCCGCCGCCCCAATATCCGATCCATCGACCATAAATCCCTTAAAGCGAGTCCGACCCTGCTCAATATCCGATCCATCAACCGTAAATCCCTTAAAGCGAGACTGACCCTGCTCACTAAACGATCCATCGACCATAAATCCCTTAAAGTGATACTGACCCTGCTCACTATCCGATCCATCGACAGTAAATCCCTTAAAGCGAGACCGACCCTGCCCAATATCTGATCCATCGACCACAAATCCCTTAAAGTGAGACCGGCTGCCATTTCTGAATCAAGGTAATAAACCATTTAAAGAGGAAACTATACTAGTTTGGGAAGACATGACATGTGAATCCCCTCTTTCACTTCTTTATAACAAAAGGGATTTCAGAGTATTAACAAATTGAGGGTCTGTAACAGCCAAATCTGCAGGGAGCCTATGGCAGGAAACTCTCCTCAGGTTGGAAGGCCTGTGGTGACTGTCACTGGGCTGCTCGGTCACAGTGATCGTTTCAAAATGGCAGCACCATTGGGAGGGGAGTTGGGTCGTTTCTTATCCAACACTGCCATCTCCTGGCAACAGGTCAGAGCCACAGCTTCTGCTGAATTCTCTATTGGATTTGTTAACGACTATTTTATATTTATATTCTCTAGTTTTGGTCTCCCCCCACAAGTGGAAACATTTTCTCTACGTCTACCCTATCAAACCCTTTCATTATCACCCCTCAGCCTTCTCTTTTCTAGAGAAAAGAGCCCCAGCCTGTTCAGCCTTTCCTGATAGTTATAGCCTTCTCAGTTCCGGTATCATTCTTGTGAATTGTTTTTGCACCCTCTCCAGTGCCTCTATATTCTTTTTATGATCTGGAGACCAGAACTGTGCACAATACTCCAAGTGTGGTCTAACCCAGGTCCTATACAAGTTTAACATAACTTCTCTGCTTTTCAATTCTATCCCTCTAGAAATGAACCCCAGTGCTTGATTTGCCTTTTTTATGGCCTTATTAACCTGCGTTGCTACTTTTAATGATTTGCCTGTACCCCCAGATCCCTTTGCTCCTCTGCCCCATTTAGACTTATTACCCAAGCAGTGTGTGGCCCCCTTATTCTTCCGATCGACATTGAAATTCATTTGCCAATTACACGCCCATTCTACAAGTTTATTAATGTCCCCTTGCATTTTGATGCATTGTTCCTTTTTATATTAACTACACCCCCCAATTTGGTGTAGTCCGCAAATTTTGGAATAGTATTTCTGATTCCCGAATCCAAATCATTAATGTAAATTGTGAACAACAGTGGTTGTTGTTGTTCACATCCCACATCAGAGGATTGAGCCCATAATCCAGGCCGACACTCCAGTGCAGTACTGAGGGAGTGCTGCACTCTCAGAGGTGCTGTCTCTCGGATGAGACGTTAAATCAGGGCCCCGTCTGCCCTCTCAGGTGGACGTAAAAAATATCACAGCACTATTTCGAAGAAGAGCAGGGGAGTTCTCCCCGGTGTCCTGGGCCAATATTTATCCCTCAACCAACATCACTAAAACCAGATTATTTGGTCATTATCTCATTGCTGTTTGTGGGATCTTGCTGTGCCACGTTTCCCACATTACAACAGTGACTACACTTCAAAAAGTACTTCATTGGCTGTAAAGTGCTTTGGGACGTCCTGAGTTGTGAAAGACGCTGCAGAAATTCCTTCTTTTCTTTATGGGGCAGATAACGAGTGGACACAAAGCAGGAAGGAGAGGGGAAGAGGCTGAGGGAAGAGGCACTTGCTCAGTTGAAGGAGAAGAGTTTTCAGGAGGCACGGAGGGAGGTGACAAAGTGGAGACGCTGAAGGCAGGGGGTTCAGGGGAGGGGGCACGGTGACTGAAGGAGCAGAGGGAAGGAAAGGTCGGCTGGTGTTGCAGCAGGAGCGCAGTGTGACAGAGGGCTGGAGGGGATCACAGAGGGCACCAAGTTCATGGAGTGAATTGAAGGCGAGGAATATTAAACAATTCTCTCCCCTCACCTTTTTTTTTCAAAAAATATACTTTATTCATAAAATTTGCAGCAATACATACAATACAGTTGTCATATCACATTCCAAACGTACACAATACAGATTTTTACAATTTGCAAGTTACATCAAGTACAGTTCGATGAACACATTGGACATAATTACAGTTCATGACACTCTAGGGTGCCTCATTGCAATACACTCAATACACATTTTTGATAACAGGTACGTTACAGATTCTTTACAGGTTCATTACAGATTCATTACAGTTACATTACATCGGTTAGAATTTTACATTCTGCCCGAGGGGGTTTTCCCCTGATTGCAGCCCCTCGGTATACAATGGCGGGAAGGCTCTAAACGGTTGCCTTTCCCCACAGAGCCTTGGCAGCGGCCGCACCCATCCTCAGTGTGTCCCTCAGCACGTAGTCCTGGACTTTGGAATGTGCCAGTCTGTAACACTCGGTCGAGGACAGCTCCTTACACTGGAAGACCAGCAGGTTTCGGGCAGACCAAAGGGCGTTTTTCACCGAGTTGATGGTCTTCCAGCAGCAGCTGATGTCCGTCTCGGTGTGCGTCCCCGGGAACAGCCCGTAGAGCACAGAATCCTGTGTTACGGAACTGCTCGGGACGAACCTGGACAGATACCACTGCATCTCTCTCCAGACCTTCTTTGCAAAGGCACATTCCAGAAGGGTCACCTTCTTTCTTGGCTCCTCGCTGAGATACAGTTCTGCGAGAACCAGTCACCTTCCAGTGTCCTGCCCAAGCAGGGTTGCCAACCCTCCAGGATTGTCCTGGAGTCTCCAGGAATTGAAGGTTAATCTCCAGGACGCTGCTGCGAGCAAACACCCAGCAAAAAAAATCATAGGAGCATGGAAATAAAAATTGTGTGTTTTTCATTTGCTTCAAACACCTGCGTTTATTAGTTAGGAAAATATTTTAAAAAGGCAGTCTGACTAACAAAGAATCTGTTCCATTGGCCAAGGGAAGGAAGCGTACCTGGAGGATGGACCAATAGCTGGAGTGTGGTGACAGGACCTCCAGGAATACACCCAACCAGAGTTGGCAACCCCTAATGCCCAAGTAGCCACAAGGGAGCCAGGAATATTATTTCAAACGATTCCATACTTCAGCATTCAACATGACACTGCTCTCATATACAAACAATGACAGACAGCAAAAGACCCACTGGTCGATCCAGTCTGTCCCACACAACTGCGTTGCCTTGTGCATCCCAATATATACACTCCCCACCCCACCAGAAAGCCAGGTCATCTCCTGATGTGTTGAGGGGAGTGTGTCAGTATTTACAGGGGGTCCCCAGGAGTGTGTCAGTATTTACAGGGGGTCCCCGGGAGTGTGTCAGTATTTACAGGGGGTCCCCAGGAGTGTGTCAGTATTTACAGGGGGTCCCCAGGAGTGTGTCAGTATTTACAGAGGGTCCCCAGGAGTGTGTCAGTATTTACAGAGGGTCCCCGGGAGTGTGTCAGTATTTACAGAGGGTCCCCGGGAGTGTGTCAGTATTTACAGAGGGTCCCCGGGAGTGTGTCAGTATTTACAGGGGGTCCCCAGGAGTGTGTCAGCATTTACAGGGTGTCCCCAGGAGTGTGTCAGTATTTATAGGGGGTCCCCAGGAGTGTGTCAGTATTTACAGGGGGTCCCCGGGAGTGTGTCAGTATTTACAGGGGGTCCCCGGGAGTGTGTCAGTATTTACAGGGGGTCCCCAGGAGTGTGTCAGTATTTACAGAGGGTCCCTGGGAGTGTCAGTATTTACAGGGGGTCCCCGGGAGTGTGTCAGTATTTACAGGGGGCCCCCAGGAATGTGTCAGTATTTACAGGGGGTCCCTGGGAGTGTGTCAATATTTACAGGGGGCCCCAGGAGTGTGTCAGTATTTATAGGGGGTCCCCGGGAGTGTGTCAGTATTTACAGGGGTCCCCGGGAGTGTGTCAATATTTACAGGGGGCCCTGGGAGTGTGTCAGTATTTATAGGGGGTCCCCGGGAGCGTGTCTGTATTTACAGGGGGTCCTCGGCAGTGTCAGTATTTACAGGGGGTCCCCGGGAGTGTGTCAGTATTTACAGGGGGCCCCCAGGAATGTGTCAGTATTTACAGGGGGTCCCCGGGAGTGTATCAGTATTTACAGGGGGTCCCCGGGAGTGTGTCAGTATTTACAGGGTGTCCCCAGGAGTGTGTCAGTATTTACAGGGGTCCCCGGGAGTGTGTCAATATTTACAGGGGGCCCTGGGAGTGTGTCAGTATTTATAGGGGGTCCCCGGGAGCGTGTCGGTATTTACAGGGGTCCCCGGGAGTGTGTTAGTATTTACAGGGGGCCCCCAGGAATGTGTCAGTATTTACAGGGGGTCCCCGGGGGTGTGTCAGTATTTACAGGGTGTCCCTGGGAGTGTGTCTGTATTTACAGTGGTCTATCAGTCTGGTCGTGTGATGCCCTTTGGTCAGTGGTCTATCGGTCTGGTCGTGTGATGCCCTTTGGTCAGTGGTCTATCGGTCTGGCGTGTGATGCCCTATGGTCAGTGGTCTATCGGTCTGGTGTGTGATGCCCTTTGGTCAGTGGTCTATCGGTCTGGCGTGTGATGCCCTATGGTCAGTGGTCTATCGGTCTGGTGTGAGATGCCCTTTGGTCAGTGGTCTATCGGTCTAGCGTGTGATCCCCTTTGGTCAGTGGTCTATCGGTCTGGTGTGAGATGCCCTTTGGTCAGTGGTCTATCGGACTGGCGTGCGATGCCCTTTGGTCAGTGGTCTATCGGTCTGGCGTGCGATGCCCTTTGGTCAGTGGTCTATCGGTGCGATGCCCTTTGGTCAGTGGTCTATCGGTCTGGCGTGTGATGCCCTTTGGTCAGTGGTCTATCGGTCTGGCGTGTGATGCCCTTTGGTCAGTGGTCTATCGGTCTGGCGTGTGATGCCCTTTGGTCAGTGGTCTATCGGTCTGGCGTGTGATGCCCTTTGGTCAGTTGTATATCGGTCTGGCGTGTGATGCCCTATGGTCAGTGGTCTATCGGTCTGGCGGTGCGATGCCCTTTGGTCAGTGGTCTATCGGTCTGGTGGTGCGATGCCCTTTGGTCAGTGGTCTATCGGTCTGGCGTGTGATGCCCTTTGGTCAGTGGTCTATCGGTCTGATGCCCTTTGGTCAGTGGTCTATCGGTCTGATGCCCTTTGGTCAGTGGTCTATCGGTGCGATGCCCTTTGGTCAGTGGTCTATCGGTCTGATGCCCTTTGGTCAGTGGTCTATCGGTGCGATGCCCTTTGGTCAGTGGTCTATCGGTCTGGCGTGTGATGCCCTTTGGTCAGTGGTCTATCGGTCTGGCGTGTGATGCCCTTTGGTCAGTGGTCTATCGGTCTGGCGTGTGATGCCCTTTGGTCAGTGGTCTATCGGTCTGGCGTGTGATGCCCTTTGGTCAGTGGTCTATCGGTCTGGCGTGCGATGCCCTTTGGTCAGTGGTCTATCGGTCTGGCGTGCGATGCCCTTTGGTCAGTGGTCTATCGGTCTGGCGGTGCGATGCCCTTTGGTCAGTGGTCTATCGGTCTGGCGTGTGATGCCCTTTGGTCAGTGGTCTATCGGTCTGGCGTGTGATGCCCTTTGGTCAGTGGTCTATCGGTCTGGCGGTGCGATGCCCTTTGGTCAGTGGTCTATCGGTCTGGTGGTGCGATGCCCTTTGGTCAGTGGTCTATCGGTCTGGTGGTGCGATGCCCTTTGGTCAGTGGTCTATCGGTCTGGCGTGTGATGCCCTTTGGTCAGTGGTCTATCGGTCTGATGCCCTTTGGTCAGTGGTCTATCGGTCTGATGCCCTTTGGTCAGTGGTCTATCGGTGCGATGCCCTTTGGTCAGTGGTCTATCGGTCTGATGCCCTTTGGTCAGTGGTCTATCGGTGCGATGCCCTTTGGTCAGTGGTCTATCGGTCTGGCGTGTGATGCCCTTTGGTCAGTGGTCTATCGGTCTGGCGTGTGATGCCCTTTGGTCAGTGGTCTATCGGTCTGGCGTGTGATGCCCTTTGGTCTGTGGTCTATCGGTCTGGCGTGTGATGCCCTTTGGTCAGTGGTCTATCGGTCTGGCGTGTGATGCCCTTTGGTCAGTGGTCTATCGGTCTGGCGTGTGATGCCCTTTGGTCAGTGGTCTATCGGTCTGGCGTGTGATGCCCTTTGGTCAGTGGTCTATCGGTCTGGCGTGTGATGCCCTTTGGTCAGTGGTCTATCGGTCTGGCGTGTGATGCCCTTTGGTCAGTGGTCTATCGGTCTGGCGGTGCGATGCCCTTTGGTCAGTGGTCTATCGGTCTGACGTGCGATGCCCTTTGGTCAGTGGTCTATCGGTCTGGCGTGTGATGCCCTTTGGTCAGTGGTCTATCGGTCTGGCGTGTGATGCCCTTTGGTCAGTGGTCTATCGGTCTGGCGTGCGATGCCCTTTGGTCAGTGGTCTATTGGTCTGGCATGTGATGCCCTTTGGTCAGTGGTCTATCGGTCTGGCGTGTGATGCCCTTTGGTCAGTGGTCTATCGGTCTGATGCCCTTTGGTCAGTGGTCTATCGGTCTGATGCCCTTTGGTCAGTGGTCTATCGGTCTGATGCCCTTTGGTCAGTGGTCTATCGGTCTGATGCCCTTTGGTCAGTGGTCTATCGGTGCGATGCCCTTTGGTCAGTGGTCTATCGGTCTGATGCCCTTTGGTCAGTGGTCTATCGGTGCGATGCCCTTTGGTCAGTGGTCTATCGGTCTGGCGTGTGATGCCCTTTGGTCAGTGGTCTATCGGTCTGGCGTGTGATGCCCTTTGGTCAGTGGTCTATCGGTCTGGCGTGTGATGCCCTTTGGTCAGTGGTCTATCGGTGTGGCGTGCGATGCCCTTTGGTCAGTGGTCTATTGGTCTGGCGTGTGATGCCCTTTGGTCAGTGGTCTATTGGTCTGGCGTGTGATGCCCTTTGGTCAGTGGTCTATCAGTGCACTGCCTTCTATCGGTACCTGCAGACTCTCAGTCGAGGCTGCTTCTGGAAATCAGCACTGAGAACAAACAAGGCAACGAGGGGAAACTGCGTTCAGATCTTGGAAGAAAGAGGCAGCACCCAGAATAAAAAGGACGAAAATACAATTTTTATTGATATCAAAAATAGTTCTAGCCTAACGGCTAGGAATAGCAGGCTTCAGGCTGGAGAGACTGTGCCGGACACTAGGAGTTTTCATATTGCAACAACTTTACAAACCTGGCCCAACGAGGAACCGTGTGATGGAAGGGAACCAGCAGCTTTCGGGCACCAGCGAGAAACCCCCCTCCTCACCCGGTCGCAGAGCCCAAGAGGGTTTGCGGTCAACGTTTAAATCCCTCCCCGTGCCTGTTTCAACGATCGGCAGAAATGACTGAACCACTCACCTTTTGGCCAAAGGTTTTTGGAGCGGGGATGGGGGGGCGGGGCCGGGGAAGATCATCCAGGGGCCCTGTTCCTTCTCACGATTCAGCAAACCCATCGGGCGAGGCCAAGGTCGGACTCCACTGGGACGCACTCCATGGTCGAATATCCCTCAAGCGTGCGAGCGCTCGAGTGAGGTGCCGAGGGAGATCCTGCAAGCCCTCACGGAGGGGCTACCATCGCCCGCCCCACCCCACGCAACTCCCGTGCGCAGCTGGCAAACGAAAATCACCCCCTCCCAATCGCCATGGTGACTAGCAGCTTTCGTTGAGCGCGGTTGCCACAGTGCCCGTAACAAGGGGCTGCACCCTCTCCCCTGGACCCCAATCTCTGGCGGAACGTCAGCCCCTGTCGATTTAGTGTTCTTGGGGGAACTCCTAGTGGTCGGGCACAGTCAGTTTCTCTCTCGACAATCCCCAGCCTGAAAAGAAAACAGCTTTAAAAAAAAAACACATCAAACCAGTGGTCCATGTGACTGTGGCAGTGGGACCCTGGAGTCCAGAGCAGCCGGGGTGACAAGCAGCAGGACAGCAGACTCACGGGAGCGTCGGAGGGAATTAAATCTTCCCCGCCCCCATCAGGCGGGGCGAGGGGTGGAGTCGGAGAGGGGGGTGGGGGGAAGAGACGGGAGACTGTTCGGGTCACCAGTACCAGGTGTAACCACCACCAAAATACCCCCCAGCCCGAATAAAATCAAACTTCTCAGTGTCCAATGTCAGTTCAAGAGATGGGAATCGAAAGTCTCAGTTGTGTGACTTGAGGGCTGGGCTCAGACGGGGGAGGCGGACAGGGGGGAGAAGAGTCTGCTTTGTTGGGTGGGATGGGGAAGGTTACAAGGGGACATAGATTCAAGGTAAAAGGCGGGAGGTTTAGAGGGGATTTGAGAAAGAACTTTTTCACCCAGAGGGTGGTTGGAGTCTGGAACTCACTGTCTGAAAGGGTTGTGGAGGCAGGAACCCTCACAACATTCAAGAAGCATTTGGATGAGCACTTGAAATGCCATAGCATACAAGGCTACGGACCAAATGCTGGAATATGGGATTAGAGTAGACAGGGCTGATGGCCGGCGCGGACACGATGGGCCGAAGGGCCTCTATCCGTGCAGTATAACTCTATGACACTGGGACAGCCCCGAGGAATCCAGGCCCAGCCCAGAGGGATTGATGGTCGCCCACCGTTGGGAGCGTCAGAGCAGCCCCAGGGCTGGGGAACGGGGAAACTCGCTAAAATGATCGATGGGGGGAGCGGGGGAGCAGGGGTGGGGAGAAGAAAGAGCTTCAGAATCCGACCCCCACCCCAACAAACAAACTCCGTCTCCGCAGAAGGCTGGCCATGGGGAAGGCTGGGTCGCTAACCTGTCAGTCTAAACACTGAACGCTACGGCGCGCACTAAACACGGGAGAGAAACGGCGGCCTTGTCACAGACGCCTCACATCCCGAGAACAGAAAATAAAAACAGAAGAAAACGTTTTTTTTTAAAAAAAAAAGACCATAAAAAAAGGAGGCAGTTTTTTGTTAAAACTGAATGGGATTCGACTCGAAGAAGGAAATCAGTCCGAGTCCCGTTCGTCCTTCACGAGTAGTTTCTTTCCTTTCTTCAACTCAGTGTTCTCCTTCCTGCGAGGTGTTTTCAACCGGCTGCAGACAGACGCACAGACAGACAGACGCACAGACAGACAGACGCAGAGTCAGTTTAAAGCAACATATTTTCCATCCTCCTCCCCCCCCCCCCGTTTTTTTTGGGGTACAGGTTCCACGGATGCCAAGTACTTTCCAGCATCTCACCCATCCTTCACCTGCAAGGGTAGGCTGGCTATTCGACCACCGGGGGCATCGCAGCTGAGCACCACAAGGTGCTGCTCTCATCCATTTCAACACACACACACACACACACACGCACTTTCCAGCAGGGAGTCACTGGATAGCCATCAGGAGCAGAGATATCGCACCCCCCACCCCACCTTTTTTTTTTATTCGTTCATGGGATGTGGGCGTCGCTGGCGAGGCCGGCATTTATTGCCCATCCCTAATTGCCCTCGAGAAGGTGGTGGTGAGCCGCCTTCTTGAACCGCTGCAGTCCGTGTGGTGACGGTTCTCCCGCAGTGCTCCCACCTGCTACAGGACGAAACTTTACAGAGGAAGCAGCCTCCCTCCCGTCGAGTACTCCGACCGAGGGAGGCCAGGCCCTTCCCCCGGGGGGAGAAAAACCCAGTGGAAAACGGCAGCCCCGCAGCGCCCACTGGTCGACCCAGACCTTCACTGTCGCTGGGTCAAAACCCTGGAACTCCCGACTGTGGGAGAACCTTCACCACACGGACTGCAGCGGTTCGAGAAGGCGGCTCACCACCACCTTCTCAAGGGGCAACAAGGGATGGGCAATAAATGCCGGCCTCGCCAGCGACGCCCACATCCCCAGGTTGAATTTTAAAAAATGGGAGAAGAGTGGCTGTGGGATCCTTTACGTCCACCTGAGGGGGCAGACGGGGCCTCGGTTTAATGTCTCATCCGAAAGACGGCACCTCCGACAGTGCGGCGCTCCCTCAGTACTGACCCTCCGACAGTGCAGCGCTCCCTCAGTACTGACCCTCCGACAGTGCAGCGCTCCCTCAGTACTGACCCTCCGACAGTGCGGCGCTCCCTCAGTACCGACCCTCCGACAGTGCGGCGCTCCCTCAGTACTGACCCTCCGACAGTGCAGCGCTCCCTCAGTACTGACCCTCCGACAGTGCAGCGCTCCCTCAGTACTGACCCTCCGACAGTGCAGCGCTCCCTCAGTACTGACCCTCCGACAGTGCGGCGCTCCCTCAGTACTGACCCTCCCTCAGTACTGACCCTCCGACAGTGCTGCGCTCCCTCAGTACTGACCCTCCGACAGTGCGGCGCTCCCTCAGTACTGACCCTCCGACAGTGCGGCGCTCCCTCAGTACTGACCCTCCGACAGTGCGGCGCTCCCTCAGTACTGACCCTCCGACAGTGCGGCGCTCCCTCAGTACTGACCCTCCGACAGTGCTGCGCTCCCTCAGTACTGACCCTCCGACAGTGCGGCGCTCCCTCAGTACTGACCCTCCGACAGTGCGGCGCTCCCTCAGTACTGACCCTCCGACAGTGCGGCGCTCCCTCAGTACTGACCCTCCGACAGTGCGGCGCTCCCTCAGTACTGACCCTCCGACAGTGCGGCGCTCCCTCAGTACTGACCCTCCGACAGTGCGGCGCTCCCTCAGTACTGACGCTCCGACAGTGCGGCGCTCCCTCAGTACTGACCCTCCGACAGTGCGGCGCTCCCTCAGTACTGACCCTCCGACAGTGCGGCGCTCCCTCAGTACTGACCCTCCGACAGTGCGGCGCTCCCTCAGTACTGACCCTCCGACAGTGCAGCGCTCCCTCAGCACTGCGCTCCCTCAGCACTGCATCGGGAGAGTCAGCCTGGATTATGTGCTCAAGTCTCTGGAGTGGGGGACTCGAGCCCACGACCTTCTGACTCGTGCTACTGAGCCAGGGCTGTCACACTAACCTAAACAGTGTAACCGGTGCAGGGGCGAGAGGAGAGCGAGGGCCCACGATGGTTCGGTGAGATGCGGCTCTGTTACCCTACGGACATTCCCAGTACCCGACCTGCCCCACTTGTGTCCCACCGCCCCCCCGGGGAGCTTGACGGGAATTTCCCCACAAACTCACTGCTTCTGCTTGTAGGTCTCGATTATGCTGGGGGGAACAAGGTCTCGGATCTCCAGCGCCTCGTTTAACTTCTTCAGACATTCAAAACGTTCACGGCCACGGACCTGCAGGGAGAAAACCGACATCACTCACCAGACCCGGTCAGACCAAACTACACCAGACCCCCCCCCGGAACGACCAATCAGCCGGCGTCTGCAGGCTCCCCTCCCCTCCCCTCCTGTGCTGGGACCCACTCCTACAGACGCCATCTGGTTCCTCCACCAATCCCGTCCTGGGGGTCGCGGTCGAAACGCGGAGCTCCAACTGTATTCTTCCCCCTCTCAAAGGACGCACAAAACGTTCGGTGTTCGACAGGCCACTGATCGGATTGGGTGGGGAGCCCAGGGCACATAGGGACAGGAGGAGGCCATTCAGCCCCTCGAGCCTGTTCTGCCATTCAATTAGATCATGGCTGATCTGTATCTTAACTCCATTTACCCGCCTTGGTTCCCTCACCCTTAATCCCCTCACCCAACAAAAATCCATCAATCTCAGTTTTGATAGTTTCAATTGACCCCCAGCCTCAACAGCTTTTTGGGGGAGAGAGTTCCAGATTCCCACTCCCCTTTGTGTGAAGAAGTGCTTCCTGACATCACCCCTGAACGGCCTGGCTCTAATTTTAAGGTTCTGCCCCCTTGTTCTGGACTCCCCCCACCAGAGGAAATAGTTTCTCTCTATCGATCCTATCAAATCCTTTAATCATCTCAAACCCCTCGATTAGATCACCCCTTAATCTTCTACACTCAAGGGAATACAAGCCCAGTCTGTGCAACCTGTCCTCGTAATTTAACCCTTTGAGCCCCTGTACGCCACCTACTTACCTGCAAGGTGAAGATTTCATCCTCTGAGACCACCTTCTTCTTGCTGGTTTCAGGTGAGGTGTTGGGCTGAGAAAAGACCTCGCGGATCGCTGAGGAGCAACGGAGAGGATGAGAGATCAGAGAGGCTACAAAACAAACAGTCAGTGGGACTGATCCATTGAAAGATCCCCCCGGCCCGGACTCCGGGCTTTACTCACAGCGTTTGGTGGTGGAGCTGTCCGATTTCATTGCCAAGCTCTCTGCTGCTTCTTGTAATTCTCCTCCTCGCCCTTGCGGTCGCGACCGGGACAGGCACAGACTCGCACTTCGAAACACCGGCGACCGAGCAGCCGGCCACTGCGGCGGGGACAAGGAAAGACAGCGAGACTCAGAAACAAAACAAGTGTTAGAGCATCGTCACAACACCGCGCCCGGGGGGAGCTCCGCGCACAGACCGCGCCCCGGGTAGGGGGGGGGGGGGGGGGAGCTCCGCGCACAGACCGCGCCGGGGGATGGGGGTAGGGAGCTCCGCGCACAGACCGCGCCGGGTATGGGGGGGGGGGGGGGGGGGGGGGGGGGAGCTCCGCCGCACAGACCGCGCCGGGGATTGGGGGGGGAGCTCCGCGCAGAGACCGCGCCGGGGATGGGGGGGGGGGAGCTCCGCGCACAGACCGCGCCGGGGATGGGGGGGGGGGGGGGGAGCTCCGCGCACAGACCGCGCCCCGGGGGGGAGCTCCGCGCAACGGGGGGGGGGGGGGAGCTCCGCGCACAGACCGCGCCCCGGGCGGGAGCTCCGCGCACAGACCGCGCTGGGGGGGGGATGGGGGGAGCTCCGCGCACAGACCGCGCCCCGGGCGGGAGCTCCGCGCACAGACCGCGCTGGGGGGGGGGATGGGGGGGAGCTCCGCGCACAGACCGCGCCCGGGGAGGGAGCTCCGCGCACAGACCGCGCCCCCAGGGGGGGGTGGGGGGGGGGAGAGAGCTCCGCGCACAGACCGCGCCCCGGGAGAGAGCTCCGCGCACAGACCGCGCCCCAGGGGGGGGGGGGGGGGGGGGGGGGGGGGGTGAAGAGCTA
>NC_090359.1:27068586-27120185 GCF_035084215.1 Heptranchias perlo | reverse complement strand
TCTTTCAAACACCAGCGGGAATCTTATTCCGAAAGAGGGCCATTAAACGTTCAAATGCTGAAGAGAGCTTCCTGACCACAATTAACTGATCTGGTTATTTCCTGTTTATCATTGAGCCCCCCCCGCCCCACCGCCTTAAAAGTGAACTTTCAAAATTTCAATCGTTAAAATGTGACAGGAATGAGGCAGAAAAGACTTGCATTTATATAGCGCCTTTCACGACTCAATGTGAGCCAATGAAGTTCTTTTGACTTGTAGTCACTGACGCATCGTAGGGAAACAGGACACACAGCAAGATCCCACAAACAGTAAAGTAACAATGATCAGATAATCTATTTTAGTGATGTTGGTCGAGGGATAAATATTGTCCAGGACACCGGGGAGAACTCCCCTGCTCTTCTTCGAAATAGTGGCCGTGGGACCTTTACATCCACCTGAGAGGGCAGACGGGGCCTCGGTTTAACGTCTCATCCGAAAGACGGCACCTCCGACAGTGCAGCACTCCCTCGGTACTGCACTGGGAGCGTCAGCCTGGATTATGGGCTCAAGTGTCTGGAGTGGGGGGAATGAACCCACGACCTCCTGACTCAGAGGCGAGAGAGAGCGAGAGAGAGCGCGAGAGAGAAAGAGAGCGAGCGTGCTCCCCACTGAACCACGGCCGACACTACATAAAAGGAGAGCCCGCGCATAAAGTGACCGCCAGGAGCGGGTGCCCGAGAGAAATATCGCAATGATGTGTATTCAGAGCAATGTTAATGGGACACATTTATCACAGGTAGAGGGGAGGGGGAGGCCTTTGCCCCTGAGACTCTCTCACCGTACAAGTGACCGACTTGGCCGTGCTGGACTGCTGGAACTGAAGTTTGAACTGGTGGGGTCCCGGGTAGTCGATGGTGGAGAGGACAGTGGAGGCGGGGGCGATGGGGGATTCTGTGACCAGCCCGGTCTGGGAGGAGCTGGGCCGGGGGGCTGGGTCGTCTGGAACGAGCGGGCAGTTGAGGGAATTGGTGTTGCCGATCTCGCCCAGCTCCATCGTCTCGCTGATTCCCAGGTCATCCAGATCCGGCTTGAAGGGGAGAGAAATAACAAGAAATGGTCAGTCTGATCCAGCCGCCTTGCTCTCAATACTCTCCCTCCGCCCCTCCACACGACTAGTGGAGCAAGAGCTGGGGGCAGGGAGAGAGACACTGCCCCTTTATGGGCTCGTGACCCACTCCAGCCCCAGGGATACAGGCTCTGGGCTCGCTCCCTGCGTGCTGTCCCAGTATTACAGGCTGCAGCCAGGACCCCACAGACCCTCCCGCACACTCACCCACATCGGCAGCTCATTTTCCAGTCCCAGATTGGCACCCAGGTCCGTCGACGGAAAAGTGATCCTGAGGACAGAAGCAAACACATTTATTGGCCCGTTTCCCATTGCAGCACGGCGCAGAAATCCATTCGATGGGCCGCGGCCAGTCTGGTGTGATACTGAGTCAAAGACGACCCCCTGGTCTGCCCTGAGAGCTGGCCTCAGGCGGGACGGTGGTAGAGGCGACAATCTGCCTCAGTGCCCTTTAGTTAGGGACAGAAGCCCCTTGCTGCAGTCAAGATTGGACGCCCAAAGTGGTAGAATAGCCAGCCCACTGGGCTCACACACACGAAGAATGGCCATTTTTGGATGAGATTCCAGAAGGCAGCCAGGGTCCAGGGACTCCATACCCCAGCGACAGTCTGCACCTTCCGGGGGGGGGTTAATTGAACTGCGACCCATGCCTCATGCTTTACGAGCACAGCCACAGTTGTGGTCTGCTGTCGCAGGACACGCTAAACCATTTAAACAGCACGAGACTCACTGGTTCCACAGTTCGCCAAACGTCTCCTGGCTCAGCGGCTCTTCCACTTGACTTTCCGCCATGGCATTCGAGAGCACGAAACAGTAATCACGATGACAGGCCGATTCTCCAACACTGCAGAGAGAGGGGGGGTAAAAGGACAGAAATTTACAATTACACTGAGAATCTCAGAGACCCATCTCTTTGGGCAGTTCAGCACGGGTTAGGTACAGAGTAAAGCTCCCTCTACACTGTCCCATCAAACACTCCCAGGGCAGGTACAGCACAGGTTAGGTACAGAGTAAAGCTCCCTCTACACTGTCTCATCAAACACTCCCAGGGCAGGTACAGCATGGGTTAGATACAGAGTAAAGCTCCCTCTACACTGTCTCATCAAACACTCCCAGGGCAGGTACAGCATGGGTTAGATACAGAGTAAAGCTCCCTCTACACTGTCCCATCAAACACTCCCAGGGCAGGTACAGCATGGGTTAGATACAGAGTAAAGCTCCCTCTACACTGTCTCATCAAACACTCCCAGGGCAGGTACAGCATGGGTTAGGTACAGAGTGTAGAGAGAGCGTTACTCTGTATCTAACCCATGTGATGGGTGAGTG
This sequence comes from Heptranchias perlo, assembly GCF_035084215.1. Lineage (NCBI taxonomy): Eukaryota > Metazoa > Chordata > Chondrichthyes > Hexanchiformes > Hexanchidae > Heptranchias > Heptranchias perlo. The sequence continues at coordinate 27,117,754 of NC_090359.1, read as the reverse complement.
GGTCTTGGTGTGAGTTTGGATAGGAGGCAGCAGAGTTTTTGATGAGCCGAAGTTTATGGAGGGAGGAAGATGGGAGACCGGCCAGGAGAGCATTGCAGTACTCAAGTCTGGAGGTGACAAAAGGTTGTGGATGCTGCGTCAGTAGGAACACGAGGAGGCCATTCAGCCCCTCGAGCCTGTTCCCCCATTCAATTAAAGCACCGCTGATCCGGACCTCAACAAGAACTTGCATTTCGAAAGCGCCTTCCTCGACCTCAGGATGCCCCAAAGCGCTTTACAGCCAGTGAAGTCCTTGTGAAATGTAGTCACTGGAAACGCAGCAGCCAATTTGCGCACAGCAAGGTCCCACAAACAGCAATGTGATAATGACCAGATCATTTTTTTAGGGATAAAAACAGAAAATGCTGGAGAAGCTCAGCAAAGTCCAGCAGCATCTGTGGAGAAAGAAACCTGTGAGCTCTTGTTCCTTTCTCCACGGATGCTGCTGGATTTGCTGAGCTCCGCCAGCATTTTCTGCTTTTTATTTCAGATTTCCAGCATCAGCATTATTTTGTTTTTAATTTTTTTAAAAAAAAGTGATGTTGGGCGAGGGATAAATATCGGGCGGGACGCCCGGGGAGAAGCCCCCCTGCTCTTCTTCGCAATAGCGGCCGTGGGATCGTTTACATCCACGGGGGCCTCGTCTTTTCCGAAAGACGGCCCCCTCCGACAGTGCAGTGCTCCCTCAGTACTGACCCTTCGACACTGCAGCGCTCCCTCAGTACTGACCCTCCGACAGTGCAGCACTCCCTCAGTACTGACCCTCCGACAGTGCCGCACTCCCTCAGTACTGACCCTCCGACAGTGCAGCGCTCCCTCAGTACTGACCCTCCGACAGTGCAGCGCTCCCTCAGGACTGACCCTCCGACAGTGCAGCGCCCCCTCAGTACTGACCCTCCGACAGTGCAGCACTCCCTCAGGACTGACCCTCCGACAGTGCAGCACTCCCTCAGGACTGACCCTCCGACAGTGCAGCGCTCCCTCAGTACTGACCCTCCGACAGTGCAGCGCTCCCTCAGTACTGACCCTCCGACAGTGCAGCGCTCCCTCAGTACTGACCCTCCGACAGTGCAGCACTCCCTCAGGACTGACCCTCCGACAGTGCGGCGCTCCCTCAGTACTGACCCTCCGACAGTGCAGCGCTCCCTCAGTACTGACCCTCCGACAGTGCAGCGCTCCCTCAGTACTGACCCTCCGACAGTGCAGCACTCCCTCAGGACTGACCCTCCGACAGTGCGGCGCTCCCTCAGTACTGACCCTCCGACAGTGCGGCGCTCCCTCAGTACTGACCCTCCGACAGTGCAGCGCTCCCTCAGTACTGACCCTCCGACAGTGCAGCACTCCCTCAGTACTGACCCTCCGACAGTGCAGCGCTCCCTCAGTACTGACCCTCCGACAGTGCAGCACTCCCTCAGTACTGACCCTCCGACAGCGCTCCCTCCGCACTGCGCTGGGACTGTCAGCCTGGGTTCTGGGGCTCAGGTCCCTGGAGTGGGGGCTTGAACCCAGACAGTGTTACCCACTGGGTGAGGGGCATGGAGCCAAGGCGGGTAAATGGAGCACAGATACAGATCAGCAATGATCCTCATCCTCTTCCTGGTCTGGACGTTGTTACAACGTTGCCACCGGAACCCCGCCCCTCACCTTCGGACCAAACCATCTGAGAAACATGGGAGGGGCGCCAGAACCCAGAGACTATAATTTAAATGGCAAAAAATGCGTTTAACATGGAGTGCAGGCCCCTACCGCGCTGTTGCATCTCTAAAGAACATAAATCTCCATAACATTGATTAAATCTACCATAGTGGGAGGGGGAAATTAAGAGAAAGTTACCTACCCCCCCCTTCCCGATGCAAATGGCTCGGCCCAATACGTCACCGACGCAAACAAAAACACTGGCGGGGGTGGAGGGGAGTCAAGAGCCAAACTTTTCAGTTTCTTGTCCTTGAAAATAAAAGGGCGGTGCTGAGAGTCTGAGGATCGCCACTGACAACTGGGAAGAGAGAGAGAGAGACGGTGACACCGCCATTAAACACTTTATAAACAGATGCATTCTCTCCTCGCTCCCCCTCCACAAACAATGGTTGCGCTCGGATCAGAACCAAAATAAATAAAGGGGGGGGCTGAGAAAATAAACAACAATCCCGGCGTTAAACCGAAGCCGCAAAGACCCGGAGCGATTGGTGATGGAGGATTCAGTCCCCCCGCTTCCGGGGCTGCGGCCCTGCCGATTAACCCACCGGCTGAGTGTCCACTTCTGGTCTTTTTACCTACCGCCCCCCCCCCCCCCCCGCCGCGCAAAGTGTTGGTTCAGCCCGGGCTCCGGCCGCGTGTTTCTGTGAATGGGAAAAATCTCAGCGCGCGCCCGAGGGGGAAAAGAGCGGGAGAGCGGCCGAGCTCGAGCTCCAGGGCGCCCGTCACAGGGGGGCCGGGCCGGGGAACGCATCACCCGGCCCGGCCCGGCTACCCGACCCCCAGGCTTCGGCCACCCCCCCAGGCCTCGGTCCCGGTTCTTCCCCCGCCACCCCGCCGCAAATCAAAGCCCGTCCCCGGGTGCTGGTGAGGGGGGCGGGGGAGACGGTGCTGACCCACAGGGCCGGCCCGGATACCCCGCCTCAGCCCCGGGGTCCCGTCACAGACAGGCCCAGGGACCGTCCTCCTCCCCGAGGCCTCGGTAGCGGAGGTTTATTCCCACCTGGACTCACGGCCCTGCTCCTCCGCCTCCGGCCCGGCCTCTCCCTCTCTCTCGGCCCCGCTCCGCGCTCTCTCTGAGCCGGGGATTCCCCGATCCCAGCCTCCCCCGCGCTCCGCCCCCTCCCCCTCCGCCGCAACCAGCGCCGCTCAGCGACCGGGCCCGGAACTGTCCCCCAGTGAGAGTCAGTGTCTGTGGAACTGTCCCCCAGTGAGAGTCAGTGTCTGTGGAACTGTCCCCCGGTGAGAGTCAGTGTCTGTGGAACTGTCCCCCGGTGAGAGTCAGTGCCTGTGGAACTGTCCCCCAGTGAGAGTCGGTGTCTGTGGAACTGTCCCCCAGTGAGAGTCAGTGTCTGTGGAACTGTCCCCCAGTGAGAGTCAGTGTCTGTGGAACTGTCCCCCAGTGAGAGTCAGTGTCTGTGGAACTGTCCCCCAGTGAGAGTCAGTGCCTGTGGAACTGTCCCCCAGTGAGAGTCAGTGTCTGTGGAACTGTCCCCCGGTGAGAGTCAGTGTCTGTGGAACTGTCCCCCAGTGAGAGTCAGTGCCTGTGGAACTGTCCCCCGGTGAGAGTCAGTGTCTGTGGAACTGTCCCCCAGTGAGAGTCAGTGCCTGTGGAACTGTCCCCCAGTGAGAGTCAGTGTCTGTGGAACTGTCCCCCAGTGAGAGTCAGTGTCTGTGGGACTGTCCCCCAGTGAGAGTCAGTGTCTGTGGAACTGTCCCCCGGTGAGAGTCAGTGTCTGTGGAACTGTCCCCCAGTGAGAGTCAGTGTCTGTGGAACTGTCCCCCAGTGAGAGTCAGTGTCTGTGGGACTGTCCCCCAGTGAGAGTCAGTGTCTGTGGGACTGTCCCCCAGTGAGAGTCAGTGTCTGTGGAACTGTCCCCCGGTGAGAGTCAGTGTCTGTGGAACTGTCCCCCGGTGAGAGTCAGTGTCTGTGGAACTGTCCCCCGGTGAGAGTCAGTGCCTGTGGAACTGTCCCCCGGTGAGAGTCAGTGCCTGTGGAACTGTCCCCCAGTGAGAGTCAGTGCCTGTGGAACTGTCCCCCAGTGAGAGTCAGTGTCTGTGGAACTGTCCCCCAGTGAGAGTCAGTGTCTGTGGAACTGTACCCCAGTGAGAGTCAGTGTCTGTGGAACTGTCCCCCAGTGAGAGTCAGTGTCTGTGGAACTGTCCCCCAGTGAGAGTCAGTGTCTGTGGAACTGTACCCCAGTGAGAGTCAGTGTCTGTGGGACTGTCCCCCAGTGAGAGTCAGTGTCTGTGGAACTGTCCCCCAGTGAGAGTCAGTGTCTGTGGAACTGTCCCCCAGTGAGAGTCAGTGTCTGTGGAACTGTCCCCCAGTGAGAGTCAGTGTCTGTGGAACTGTCCCCCAGTGAGAGTCAGTGCCTGTGGAACTGTCCCCCAGTGAGAGTCAGTGCCTGTGGAACTGTACCCCGGTGAGAGTCAGTGTCTGTGGAACTGTCCCCCGGTGAGAGTCAGTGCCTGTGGAACTGTCCCCCGGTGAGAGTCAGTGCCTGTGGAACTGTCCCCCAGTGAGAGTCGGTGCCTGTGGAACTGTCCCCCAGTGAGAGTCCGTGTCTGTGGAACTGTCCCCCAGTGAGAGTCAGTGCCTGTGGAACTGTCCCCCAGTGAGAGTCAGTGTCTGTGGAACTGTCCCCCAGTGAGAGTCAGTGCCTGTGGAACTGTCCCCCAGTGAGAGTCAGTGTCTGTGGAACTGTCCCCCAGTGAGAGTCAGTGTCTGTGGAACTGTCCCCCAGTGAGAGTCAGTGCCTGTGGAACTGTACCCCGGTGAGAGTCAGTGTCTGTGGAACTGTCCCCCAGTGAGAGTCAGTGTCTGTGGAACTGTACCCCAGTGAGAGTCAGTGCCTGTGGAACTGTCCCCCAGTGAGAGTCAGTGTCCGGGGAACTGTCCCCCAGTGAGAGTCAGTGCCTGTGGAACTGTCCCCCAGTGAGAGTCAGTGTCTGTGGAACTGTCCCCCAGTGAGAGTCAGTGTCTGTGGAACTGTCCCCCAGTGAGAGTCAGTGTCTGTGGAACTGTCCCCCAGTGAGAGTCAGTGTCTGTGGAACTGTACCCCAGTGAGAGTCGGTGCCTGTGGAACTGTCCCCCAGTGAGAGTCAGTGCCTGTGGAACTGTCCCCCAGTGAGAGTCAGTGTCTGTGGAACTGTCCCCCAGTGAGAGTCAGTGTCTGTGGAACTGTCCCCCAGTGAGAGTCAGTGCCTGTGGAACTGTACCCCGGTGAGAGTCAGTGTCTGTGGAACTGTCCCCCGGTGAGAGTCAGTGTCTGTGGAACTGGACCCCAGTGAGAGTCAGTGCCTGTGGAACTGTCCCCCAGTGAGAGTCAGTGTCCGAGGAACTGTCCCCCAGTGAGAGTCAGTGCCTGTGGAACTGTCCCCCAGTGAGAGTCAGTGTCTGTGGAACTGTCCCCCAGTGAGAGTCAGTGTCTGTGGAACTGTCCCCCAGTGAGAGTCAGTGTCTGTGGAACTGTCCCCCAGTGAGAGTCAGTGTCTGTGGAACTGTCCCCCAGTGAGAGTCAGTGTCTGTGGAACTGTACCCCAGTGAGAGTCGGTGCCTGTGGAACTGTCCCCCAGTGAGAGTCAGTGCCTGTGGAACTGTCCCCCAGTGAGAGTCAGTGTCTGTGGAACTGTCCCCCAGTGAGAGTCAGTGTCTGTGGAACTGTACCCCAGTGAGAGTCGGTGCCTGTGGAACTGTACCCCAGTGAGAGTCAGTGTCTGTGGAACTGTCCCCCAGTGAGAGTCAGTGTCTGTGGAACTGTCCCCCGGTGAGAGTCAGTGCCCGGGGAACTGTCCCCCAGTGAGAGTCAGTGCCCGGGGAACTGTCCCCCAGTGAGAGTCAGTGTCTGGGGAACGGTCCCCCAGTGAGAGTCAGTGTCTGGGGAACTGTCCCCCAGTGAGAGACAGTGCCTGTGGAACTGTCCCCCAGTGAGAGTCAGTGCCTGTGGAACTGTCCCCCAGTGAGAGTCAGTGTCTGTGGAACTGTCCCCCGGTGAGAGTCAGTGTCTGTGGAACTGTCCCCCAGTGAGAGTCAGTGCCTGTGGAACTGTCCCCCAGTGAGAGTCAGTGCCCGGGGAACTGTCCCCCAGTGAGAGTCAGTGTCTGTGGAACTGTCCCCCAGTGAGAGTCAGTGTCTGTGGAACTGTCCCCCAGTGAGAGTCAGTGCCTGTGGAACTGTCCCCCAGTGAGAGTCAGTGCCCGGGGAACTGTCCCCCAGTGAGAGTCAGTGTCTGTGGAACTGTCCCCCAGTGAGAGTCAGTGTCTGTGGAACTGTCCCCCAGTGAGAGTCAGTGTCTGTGGAACTGTCCCCCAGTGAGAGTCAGTGTCTGTGGAACTGTCCCCCAGTGAGAGTCAGTGTCTGTGGGACTGTCCCCCAGTGAGAGTCAGTGCCTGTGGAACTGTCCCCCAGTGAGAGTCAGTGTCTGTGGAACTGTCCCCCAGTGAGAGTCAGTGTCTGTGGAACTGTCCCCCAGTGAGAGTCAGTGCCTGTGGAACTGTCCCCCAGTGAGAGTCAGTGTCTGTGGAACTGTCCCCCAGTGAGAGTCAGTGTCTGTGGAACTGTCCCCCAGTGAGAGTCAGTGTCTGTGGAACTGTCCCCCAGTGAGAGTCAGTGTCTGTGGAACTGTCCCCCAGTGAGAGTCAGTGCCTGTGGAACTGTACCCCGGTGAGAGTCAGTGTCTGTGGAACTGTCCCCCAGTGAGAGTCAGTGTCTGTGGAACTGTCCCCCAGTGAGAGTCAGTGCCTGTGGAACTGTCCCCCAGTGAGAGTCAGTGCCTGTGGAACTGTACCCCGGTGAGAGTCAGTGTCTGTGGAACTGTCCCCCGGTGAGAGTCAGTGTCTGTGGAACTGTCCCCCAGTGAGAGTCAGTGCCTGTGGAACTGTCCCCCAGTGAGAGTCAGTGCCTGTGGAACTGTCCCCCAGTGAGAGTCGGTGCCTGTGGAACTGTCCCCCAGTGAGAGTCAGTGTCTGTGGAACTGTCCCCCAGTGAGAGTCAGTGCCTGTGGAACTGTCCCCCAGTGAGAGTCAGTGCCTGTGGAACTGTCCCCCAGTGAGAGTCAGTGTCTGTGGAACTGTCCCCCAGTGAGAGTCAGTGCCTGTGGAACTGTCCCCCAGTGAGAGTCAGTGTCTGTGGAACTGTCCCCCAGTGAGAGTCAGTGTCTGTGGAACTGTCCCCCAGTGAGAGTCAGTGCCTGTGGAACTGTACCCCGGTGAGAGTCAGTGTCTGTGGAACTGTCCCCCAGTGAGAGTCAGTGTCTGTGGAACTGTACCCCAGTGAGAGTCAGTGCCTGTGGAACTGTCCCCCAGTGAGAGTCAGTGTCTGTGGAACTGTCCCCCAGTGAGAGTCAGTGCCTGTGGAACTGTCCCCCAGTGAGAGTCAGTGCCTGTGGAACTGTCCCCCAGTGAGAGTCAGTGTCTGTGGAACTGTCCCCCAGTGAGAGTCAGTGTCTGTGGAACTGTCCCCCAGTGAGAGTCAGTGTCTGTGGAACTGTCCCCCAGTGAGAGTCAGTGTCTGTGGAACTGTACCCCAGTGAGAGTCGGTGCCTGTGGAACTGTCCCCCAGTGAGAGTCAGTGCCTGTGGAACTGTCCCCCAGTGAGAGTCAGTGTCTGTGGAACTGTCCCCCAGTGAGAGTCAGTGTCTGTGGAACTGTCCCCCAGTGAGAGTCAGTGCCTGTGGAACTGTACCCCGGTGAGAGTCAGTGTCTGTGGAACTGTCCCCCAGTGAGAGTCAGTGTCTGTGGAACTGTACCCCAGTGAGAGTCAGTGCCTGTGGAACTGTCCCCCAGTGAGAGTCAGTGTCCGGGGAACTGTCCCCCAGTGAGAGTCAGTGCCTGTGGAACTGTCCCCCAGTGAGAGTCAGTGTCTGTGGAACTGTCCCCCAGTGAGAGTCAGTGTCTGTGGAACTGTCCCCCAGTGAGAGTCAGTGTCTGTGGAACTGTCCCCCAGTGAGAGTCAGTGTCTGTGGAACTGTCCCCCAGTGAGAGTCAGTGTCTGTGGAACTGTACCCCAGTGAGAGTCGGTGCCTGTGGAACTGTCCCCCAGTGAGAGTCAGTGCCTGTGGAACTGTCCCCCAGTGAGAGTCAGTGTCTGTGGAACTGTCCCCCAGTGAGAGTCAGTGTCTGTGGAACTGTACCCCAGTGAGAGTCGGTGCCTGTGGAACTGTACCCCAGTGAGAGTCAGTGTCTGTGGAACTGTCCCCCAGTGAGAGTCAGTGTCTGTGGAACTGTCCCCCGGTGAGAGTCAGTGCCCGGGGAACTGTCCCCCAGTGAGAGTCAGTGTCTGTGGAACTGTCCCCCAGTGAGAGTCAGTGTCTGTGGAACTGTCCCCCAGTGAGAGTCAGTGTCTGGGGAACGGTCCCCCAGTGAGAGTCAGTGTCTGGGGAACTGTCCCCCAGTGAGAGTCAGTGCCTGTGGAACTGTCCCCCAGTGAGAGTCAGTGTCTGTGGAACTGTCCCCCGGTGAGAGTCAGTGTCTGTGGAACTGTCCCCCAGTGAGAGTCAGTGCCTGTGGAACTGTCCCCCAGTGAGAGTCAGTGCCCGGGGAACTGTCCCCCAGTGAGAGTCAGTGTCTGTGGAACTGTCCCCCAGTGAGAGTCAGTGTCTGTGGAACTGTCCCCCAGTGAGAGTCAGTGCCTGTGGAACTGTCCCCCAGTGAGAGTCAGTTCCCGGGGAACTGTCCCCCAGTGAGAGTCAGTGTCTGTGGAACTGTCCCCCAGTGAGAGTCAGTGTCTGTGGAACTGTCCCCCAGTGAGAGTCAGTGTCTGTGGAACTGTCCCCCAGTGAGAGTCAGTGTCTGTGGAACTGTCCCCCAGTGAGAGTCAGTGTCTGTGGAACTGTCCCCCAGTGAGAGTCAGTGTCTGTGGAACTGTCCCCCAGTGAGAGTCAGTGTCTGTGGAACTGTCCCCCAGTGAGAGTCAGTGTCTGTGGAACTGTCCCCCAGTGAGAGTCAGTGTCTGTGGAACTGTCCCCCAGTGAGGGTCAGTGTCTGTGGAACTGCCCCCAGTGAGAGTCAGTGTCTGTGGAACTGTCCCCCAGTGAGAGTCAGTGCCTGTGGAACTGTCCCCCAGTGAGAGTCAGTGCCTGTGGAACTGTCCCCCAGTGAGAGTCAGTGCCTGTGGAACTGTCCCCCAGTGAGAGTCAGTGCCTGTGGAACTGTCCCCCAGTGAGAGTCAGTGCCTGTGGAACTGTCCCCCAGTGAGAGTCAGTGCCTGTGGAACTGTCCCCCAGTGAGAGTCAGTGCCTGTGGAACTGTCCCCCAGTGAGAGTCAGTGCCTGTGGAACTGTCCCCCAGTGAGAGTCAGTGCCTGTGGAACTGTCCCCCAGTGAGAGTCAGTGCCTGTGGAACTGTCCCCCAGTGAGAGTCAGTGCCTGTGGAACTGTCCCCCAGTGAGAGTCAGTGCCTGTGGAACTGTCCCCCAGTGAGAGTCAGTGCCTGTGGAACTGTCCCCCAGTGAGAGTCAGTGCCTGTGGAACTGTCCCCCAGTGAGAGTCAGTGCCTGTGGAACTGTCCCCCAGTGAGAGTCAGTGCCTGTGGAACTGTCCCCCAGTGAGAGTCAGTGCCTGTGGAACTGTCCCCCAGTGAGAGTCAGTGCCTGTGGAACTGTCCCCCAGTGAGAGTCAGTGCCTGTGGAACTGTCCCCCAGTGAGAGTCAGTGCCTGTGGAACTGTCCCCCAGTGAGAGTCAGTGCCTGTGGAACTGTCCCCCAGTGAGAGTCAGTGCCTGTGGAACTGTCCCCCAGTGAGAGTCAGTGCCTGTGGAACTGTCCCCCAGTGAGAGTCAGTGTCCGGGGAACTGTCCCCCAGTGAGAGTCAGTGCCTGTGGAACTGTCCCCCAGTGAGAGTCAGTGCCTGTGGAACTGTGCCCCAGCGAGAGTCAGTGCCTGTGGAACTGTGCCCCAGCGAGAGTCAGTGCCTGTGGAACTGTGCCCCAGCGAGAGTCAGTGCCTGTGGAACTGTGCCCCAGCGAGAGTCAGTGCCTGTGGAACTGTGCCCCAGCGAGAGTCAGTGCCTGTGGAACTGTGCCCCAGCGAGAGTCAGTGCCTGTGGAACTGTGCCCCAGCGAGAGTCAGTGCCTGTGGAACTGTGCCCCAGCGAGAGTCAGTGCCTGTGGAACTGTGCCCCAGCGAGAGTCAGTGCCTGTGGAACTGTGCCCCAGCGAGAGTCAGTGCCTGTGGAACTGTGCCCCAGCGAGAGTCAGTGCCTGTGGAACTGTGCCCCAGCGAGAGTCAGTGCCTGTGGAACTGTGCCCCAGCGAGAGTCAGTGCCTGTGGAACTGTGCCCCAGCGAGAGTCAGTGCCTGTGGAACTGTGCCCCAGCGAGAGTCAGTGCCTGTGGAACTGTGCCCCAGCGAGAGTCAGTGCCTGTGGAACTGTGCCCCAGCGAGAGTCAGTGCCTGTGGAACTGTGCCCCAGCGAGAGTCAGTGCCTGTGGAACTGTCCCCCAGTGAGAGTCAGTGTCTGTGGAACTGTCCCCCAGTGAGAGTCAGTGTCTGTGGAACCTGTACCCCAGTGAGAGTCAGTGTCTGTGGAACTGTACCCCAGTGAGAGTCAGTGCCTGTGGAACTGTCCCCCAGTGAGAGTCAGTGCCTGTGGAACTGTCCCCCAGTGAGAGTCAGTGTCTGTGGAACCTGTACCCCAGTGAGAGTCAGTGTCTGTGGAACTGTACCCCAGTGAGAGTCAGTGCCTGTGGAACTGTCCCCCAGTGAGAGTCAGTGTCTGTGGAACTGTCCCCCAGTGAGAGTCAGTGCCTGTGGAACTGTCCCCCAGTGAGAGTCAGTGCCTGTGGAACTGTCCCCCAGTGAGAGTCAGTGCCTGTGGAACTGTCCCCCAGTGAGAGTCAGTGCCTGTGGAACTGTCCCCCAGTGAGAGTCAGTGCCTGTGGAACTGTCCCCCAGTGAGAGTCAGTGCCTGTGGAACTGTCCCCCAGTGAGAGTCAGTGCCTGTGGAACTGTCCCCCAGTGAGAGTCAGTGTCTGTGGAACTGTCCCCCAGTGAGAGTCAGTGCCTGTGGAACTGTACCCCGGTGAGAATCAGTGTCCGCGGACCCGTCCCCCGGTGTGAGTCATTGTCTGTGGAACTGTCCCCCGGTGAGGGTCGGTGCCTGTGAGACCCCTCCCCCGGTGAGGGTCAGTGCCTGTGGAACTGTCCCCCGGTGAGGGTCGGTGCGGGTGTGACCAGTCCCCCGGTGAGGGTCAGTGCCCGGGGCACCGTTCCCCGGTGAGGGTCATTCTCTGTTTGGGGTTGGAGATAATTGAAAGAAGGAAGTTCTAAAAGAGCACGGAAAGGGTTAACAAGTCTGTGCAGGAACTGGGCTCCTCTGCCCAGAGACAAGCGAACCAATCAGTGCAGCCCTGATGAAAGAATTGAGAAATGGAACCATTCCTGTGGAAATCTTGACCAAAATCATCGAATACGCAATAATAAAACAGAGTTAGTGAAATCCTAAAATTGATTTCCTTGCAGTTATTGGGGCCGAATGATTCCTGGCCTGGGCTCATTAAACTGATCTCAGCCCGGCAGCTGGATTCGCCTCATTAACCCCGGTGTGAGGGAGTAAGGCAGGGGACGTAATCAGCCAGACTTCCTGCCCCCGATCGCTGGCCAGTGACTTCCGCTGGAAAGTACCAGCAAGTGGTGAGAACGGGATTGGAACTGGATTTGAGGTTCCTTCCCGTCTGGTGGTCTGGACTCACACGTGCAGGGGGGTTCCTTTGATCAGGTGGCTTCGGACAGCTTGTACCTGCACCCCAGTGAGAGTCAGCACCTTCGGGGGAGATGGGGAGGGGAGACCTTGAGGGGGGGAGGCGAGGCGGATACAATTGTACAGGGACCCTGTTTATCCAGGGTCCGTTCCCATTCCCACCAAGCCCACTGACAGCACATTTCACCCGCTGACGGTCGGTCTCAGCACAAGCAGAGGTCCCAGCCGCCCTCCACCAGGACCCTCGCCTCCTTCCCCAGCAGGGCGCAGGAGGCAACACACTGCTGCCAGTCAGTGTGCCCAATTTGGATTGGCACAGGAATCGACAGGACAGTGAGGTGGCAGTGCCCAGTGAGAGCACCTGGGTGATTTAAGCATCACAGAGGGCAGAGAGTCTGTGTGTCGCCATTCTGGAGCGAAACACGGGGGCTAATAATTAATCTTTACCCTTCTGAGTAAACAGTGACTCTGTACAGTTGCACAGTGAGTAATCCTTACCCTGCTGAATAACAGGGACTCTGTACAGTTACACAGTGAGTGACCCTCACCCTGAATAAACAGGGACTCTGTACAGTTACACAGTGAGTGACCCTCACCCTGAATAAACAGGGACTCTGTACAGTTACACAGTGAGTAATCCTTACCCTGCTGAATAACAGGGACTCTGTACAGTTACACAGTGAGTAATCCTTACCCTTCTGAGTAAACAGGGACTCTGTATAGTTACACAGTGAGTGACCCTTACCCTGAATAGACAGGGACTCTGTACAGTTACACAGTGAGTAATCCTTACCCTGCTGAATAACAGGGACTCTGTACAGTTACACAGTGAGTAATCCTTACCCTGCTGAATAACAGGGACTCTGTACAGTTAAACAGTGAGTGACCCTCACCCTGAATAAACAGGGACTCTGTACAGTTACACAGTGAGTGACCCTCACCCTGAATAAACAGGGACTCTGTATAGTTACACAGTGAGTGACCCTTACCCTGCTGAATAAACAGGGACTCTGTACAGTTACACAGTGAGTGACCCTCACCCTGAATAAACAGGGACTCTGTACAGTTACACAGTGAGTGACCCTCACCCTGAATAAACAGGGACTCTGTACAGTTACACAGTGAGTAATCCTTACCCTGCTGAATAACAGGGACTCTGTACAGTTACACAGTGAGTGACCCTCACCCTGAATAAACAGGGACTCTGTACAGTTACACAGTGAGTAATCCTTACCCTGCTAAATAACAGGGACTCTGTATTGTTACACAGTGAGTAATCCTTACCCTGCTGAATAACAGGGACTCTGTACAGTTACACAGTGAGTAATCCTTACCCTGCTAAATAACAGGGACTCTGTATTGTTACACAGTGAGTAATCCTTACCCTGCTGAATAACAGGGACTCTGTACAGTTACACAGTGAGTGACCCTCACCCTGAATAAACAGGGACTCTGTACAGTTACACAGTGAGTGACCCTCACCCTGAATAAACAGGGACTCTGTACAGTTACCCAGTGAGTGACCCTTACCCTGAATAAACAGTGACTCTGTACAGTTACACAGTGAGTAATCCTTACCCTGCTGAATAACAGGGACTCTGTACAGTTACACAGTGAGTGACCCTCACCCTGAATAAACAGGGACTCTGTACAGTTACACAGTGAGTGACCCTCACCCTGAATAAACAGGGACTCTGTACAGTTACACAGTGAGTGACCCTTACCCTGAATAAACAGGGACTCTGTACAGTTACACAGTGAGTGACCCTCACCCTGAATAAACTGGGACTCTGTACGGTTACACAGTGAGTGACCCTCACCCTGAATAAACAGGGACTCTGTACAGTTACACAGTGAGTGACCCTCACCCTGAATAAACAGGGACTCTGTACAGTTACACAGTGAGTGACCCTTACCCTGAATAAACAGGGACTCTGTACGGTTACACAGTGAGTGACCCTCACCCTGAATAAACAGGGACTCTGTACAGTTACACAGTGAGTGACCCTCACCCTGAATAAACAGGGACTCTGTATTGTTACTCTTCGCTTTTACAGCAGTATTCAGGATTAACTGCTGGAATGCCTCGAGGCTGCACTGCACACCTTGGAGATCAGTTTAGCTCAGTGTTCATCTGCTCACTCTCTCTCCCTGTATCTCTCCCTCACCTTTCTCTGTGTTACCCAAGCTCTACCATTTCCTGCCATGTATTGTGTAAGCAAGCTATTCCACCATGGAGGGCATCGCAGCCAACTGCGATCCTTCATTGGAACCTTGAGACTTGTGCACTTTCTAACAGGAGTCACTGGATCAGGAACAGGAACACTCCCAATCCTAGGGCAGTTTGGTGTCTAGCCTGAGAGCAGATAACTCAGCACAGACCGGAGTCTGGACCTGGAGACACTCGAGTCCATTTGCCTCAGTGTTACACCAGGAAGCCCCTCAGTCATTGAGCCAGCGACCCCTGCTGGAAAGTGCGTGTCAGGTGAGGACACGAACGTGCTTAGGTGCGATGCCTTATATAGTCGAATATCCAGGCAGCACTCACCAAACAGACAGACACAGGCAAGTGGGCATTTGAGCGAGATACCGGAGGGCGGCCAGTGCTTGTGGAACTGAACTGAAGGGAGAAAATTTATAAAAGGAGGTAACATTTTTTGGAGCCAGATTTTGAGTCCGATTTATGGAACATGTAATTCCGTGATTTGGACAGCAGAGGGCCGTCTGGACCAGGGTTAAATTGATCTCAGGTAAAGGGCCTTGGTGAGAGGAAGCATTTGGGGAGGTGAAGGAGCAGAGAGACTGGGAGTCACGGTCCCTGCAAAGAAATAACATTTAAAAATTGTACATTGGGTGAATGTTTCCTTGCCTCTCCTAAAGGCGCAGACACTCACTTGGGTCGGGTTACAAATAGGGGTCATTGGATAGTGGGACACAGACCCCAGTGAGAGTCAGTGTCTGTGGAACTGTCCCCCAGTGAGAGTCAGTGTCTGTGGAACTGTACCCCAGTGAGAGTCAGTGTCTGTGGAACTGTCCCCCAGTGAGAGTCAGTGTCTGTGGAACTGTCCCCCAGTGAGAGTCAGTGTCTGTGGAACTGTCCCCCAGTGAGAGTCAGTGTCTGTGGAACTGTCCCCCAGTGAGAGTCAGTGTCTGTGGAACTGTCCCCCAGTGAGAGTCAGTGTCTGTGGAACTGTCCCCCGGTGAGAGTCAGTGTCTGTGGAACTGTCCCCCAGTGAGAGTCAGTGCCTGTGGAACTGTACCCCAGTGAGAGTCAGTGTCTGTGGAACTGTACCCCAGTGAGAGTCAGTGTCTGTGGAACTGTACCCCAGTGAGAGTCAGTGCCTGTGGAACTGTCCCCCAGTGAGAGTCAGTGTCTGTGGAACTGTACCCCAGTGAGAGTCAGTGTCTGTGGAACTGTACCCGAGTGAGAGTCAGTGTCTGTGGAACTGTCCCCCAGTGAGAGTCAGTGTCTGTGGAACTGTCCCCCAGTGAGAGTCAGTGTCTGTGGAACTGTCCCCCAGTGAGAGTCAGTGTCTGTGGAACTGTCCCCCAGTGAGAGTCAGTGTCTGTGGAACTGTACCCCAGTGAGAGTCAGTGTCTGTGGAACTGTCCCCCAGTGAGAGTCAGTGTCTGTGGAAGTGTACCCCAGTGAGAGTCAGTGTCTGTGGAACCTGTACCCCAGTGAGAGTCAGTGTCTGTGGAACTGTACCCCAGTGAGAGTCAGTGTCTGCAGGAGTGGGAGATTCGGAAAGAAGCTTTTGTTTTGTGAAGATTCTGGAAGTAACAGTGCTCGGAGACTTTGGGAACAATTATTACAATTTCACAGAGCCTGCTCTTAATCTGTATAAATATTTCCGGTTTCAGGCTGTGTGTGAGACTGTTCGCTGATACCTTCCCAAATCACAACTGTGGAAATTTTTAAGAGTTCTTTAAAATAAGCTGGATTTTTACAAAATGTCCGGGAGCTGTCATCGGAGGCAGAGACATAGAGAGAGATAGGGAGAAATACAGAGGCAGAGAGAGAGAGTGGAGAGACAGAGAGAGTGGAGAGAGAGACATAGAAAGAGAGAGAGAGAGGAGAGACGCAAAGAGATAGATAAAGAGAGAGAGATAGACACAGAGAGAGGGACAGAGAGAGTGAAGTTAGACAAAGAGATAGAGACATAGAGTGAGAGAGTGGAGCGATGAAAATAGATAGATGGAGAGACCGAATGGAGAAAGATAGAGAGACTCAGAAAGAGACATAGAAAGAGAGAAACAGAGGGAGGGAGAGATGTAGACACAGAGATAGAAGGAAAGAGAAAGATAGAAACGCCTAGAGATGAGAACGACAGAAGGAGAGGGAGAGAGAGAGAGACGTTCAGACAAACAGACACGGATTGAGAGAGACAGAAAGAGAGATAAACAGAGAGAAAGAGGAAGTTGTGCCAGAAACTTAATCCGATTGTCTGCGATATAATAAATCTGTTTTATTTGTTTCAAGTAAAGAATCTGATTTAGCGATGAAATCACTGGTATAAAATCGACATAAATCCTAGCTCCATGAGTGTAATTGTGTTGAAGGGAGGAGTGGGGCTGGAGCAGGAAGATCAGAGCGGGAAGTTATCCATCCCTGGCTTGGTATCTTGTCCACATCAATCACTCCGTCTGCTCCTTGCTGCCGTCTGCTCGTCTATGTTTAATTCCCTCCGCCCCCTCCCCCCCGCCCTAATTTCTGACTATTGCTGGGATACGGGTGAATGGGGGCAGTCCGATCCCACGCTTGATCCTAGTCAGTGAGCCTTGGCAGGAAATTCGACCCTGGGGGGTGGGTGTAACCCATCCCGATCCTGTGCTCACACACACACACTTTTTGACAGAGACAATGATTGGGTGCAGGAACTCTGGCTGATTCCCCCCCTGAGACCCAAGGGTACTGAGGCCAATTATAGTGTCTTCCCCTCCTTGTGACCACACCAGCTGAGCACAGCCCAGGACTGGATCCTGCCACCCTCCCGTGACTTGTAGTTCAGCACCACACACACCGGGACATTTACCCATTCAGGAGATCTCATGTTGATTTCTTTCCCTCCATGTCAATGGGGGGCGGGTGGCTGGGGGCGTGCAGTGGGTGTCTAGTCTCTGTTGGGGGTCTGGTCTCTGTTGGAGGGTCTGGTCTCTGTTGGAGGGTCTGGTCTCTGTTGGGTGTCTAGCCTCTGTTGGGGGTCTGGTCTCTGTTGGGAGTCTGGTCTCTGTTGGAGGGTCTGGCCTCTGTCGGAGGGTCTAGTCTCTGTTGGAGGGTCTTGTCTCTGTTGGAGGGTCTAGCCTCTGTTGGAGGGTCTAGTCTTTGTTGGGGGTCTGGACTCTGTTGGGGGGTCTATTCTCTGTTGGAGGGTCTAGCCTCTGTTGGAGGGTCTAGTCTCTGTTGGAGGGTCTGGTCTCTGTTGGAGGGTCTAGCCTCTGTTGGAGGGTCTAGTCTTTGTTGGGGGTCTGGACTCTGTTGGGGGGTCTATTCTCTGTTGAGGGTCTAGTCTCTGTTGGGGGGTCTAGTCTCTGTTGGAGGTCTGGTCTCTGTTGAGGCTCTAGTCTCTGTTCAGGGTCTAGTCTCTGTTGGGGGGTCTAGTCTCTGTTCAGGGTCTAGTCTCTGTTGAGGGTTTGGTCTCTGTTGGGGGTCTGGTCTCTGTTCGGGGTCTGGTCTCTGTTGGGGGTCTGTTCTCTGTTGGGGGTTTGGTCTCTGTTGAGGGTCTCTCCTCCGACTGCATGTGGAATCTCTATCTCCCCCCGACAACAGCCCTTCCTGGAGTGAAGGGGATGTTTATCATAATATATATATTAACATTCTCCACATGGAGGTTCAAAGCAAGGACTTTATGTTATGTTAAACTTGTAGAGAACCTTGGTTAGATCACACTCGGAGTATTGTGCACAGTTCTGGTCTCCATTTTATAAAAAGGAGATAGAGGCACTGGAGAAAGATTTACAAGGATGGTACCAGAACTGAGAGGTTATAACTATCAGGAGAGGCAGAACAGGCTGGGGCTCTTTTCTCTGGAAAAGAGAAGGCTGAGGGGTGACCTGATAGAGATCTTTAAGATTATGAAAGGGTTCGATAGGGTAGACGTAGAGAAAATGTTTCCACTTGTGGGGGGGACCAGAACTCGAGGCCATAAATATAAGATAATCACTAATAAATCCAATCGGGAATTCAGGAGAAACTTCTTTACCCAGAGAGTGGTGAGAATGTGGAACTCGCTCCCACAAGGAGTGGTTGAGGTGAATAGTGTAGATGGATTTAAGGGGAAGCTCGATAAACACATGAGGGAGAAAGGAATAGAAGGATATGGTGATGGGGTGAGATGAAGAGGGGAGGGAGGAGGCTCGTGTGGAGCATAAACACCAGCACAGACCAGATGGGCCGAATGGCCTGTTTCTGTGCTGAACATTGTCTGTAGTTCTCTGTAACTTTCAGAGTCGGTGGAGGTTGGTTTTTGCCAATGCTGTCGCTCCACGAGATGTCAGGAACGATGAGAGCTCAGGGACTGTGTGTGGGGGGGGGCACATGGATCCGCACACTGTCCGAGAGCTGAATCTTCCAGCTCATCCGTTCCCCCCACCCCATCACGCTCACCGCCCGCGGGCGCCCTGTTATAAATAGGAGACAGTCGTATCGTCCACCGCAGGGTCCCCTAGTCATAACTGCAGGGGGCTTATTGACTGGCGACAGGCCGGATCCCACTCCCTCCCACCCTGGCCACCGCCTCCCACCCCGGCCCCCCCGCCAACAGGTCCCTCGGCTCGTAGAGTCAGGAGATCACTCCCACAGCGAGGCAGAGTTCAGCTTTAATCACTTTAAGAGAGGAGCTGACACGATTTCCCAAATGTTAATTGAGGCCTGAGGCCTACATTAGTGTCATCATCACTGTCATCGAGTCACTGTTTCAGCTCAATCGCTCATTAACTACAAACCGAGTGCAGTGCAGCAAACAAATCATCTTAACGGAGAGCGCGAGGCGGTGTGTCTGACCGGGACCTGCCCTCTTCCTAAGTGGCTGAGTGTGGAGCTCTCTCTCTCCCCCCGAGTCAGAAGATCCTGGGTTCGAGCCCCCACCCCAGAGACTTGAGCACAAAATCCAGACTCGCACTCCCAGTGCAGTACTGAGGGAGCGCCGCGCTGTCGGAGGGTCAGTACTGAGGGAGCGCTGCGCTGTCGGAGGGTCAGTACTGAGGGAGCGCCGCGCTGTCGGAGGGTCAGTACTGAGGGAGCGCTGCGCTGTCGGAGGGTCAGTACTGAGGGAGCGCCGCACTGTCGGAGGGTCAGTACTGAGGGAGCGCCGTGCTGTCGGAGGGTCAGTACTGAGGGAGCGCCGCGCTGTCGGAGGGTCAGTACTGAGGGAGCGCCGCACTGTCGGAGGGTCAGTACTGAGGGAGCGCCGCACTGTCGGAGGGTCAATACTGAGGGAGCGCTGCGCTGTCGGAGGGTCAGTACTGAGGGAGCGCTGCACTGTCGGAGGGTCAGTACTGAGGGAGTGCTGCACTGTCGGAGGCGCCATCTTTCAGATGAGACATTAAACCGAGGCCCCGTCTGCCCTCTCAGGTGGATGTAAAAGATCCCACGGCCACTATTTCAAAGATGAGGAGGGGAGTTCAGTGGTGTCCTGAGGCCAATATTTATCCCTCAACTAATATGACTACAAAAAAAGATTGCCTGGTCATTATCACATTGCTGATTGTGGGATCTTGCTGTGCATAAATTGGCTGTCGAGTTTCCTACATTACAACAGTAACTACACTTTAAAAGTACTTCATTGGCTGTAAAGCTCTTTGGGACGTCCTGAGGTTGTGCAAGACTCCCTTTTCTTTCTACCCTCAGTTCCCTCCCCCCTCTCCTCGAGATGCTGACTCTCACTCGGGGGTAGGGTTCATGTGCCTCTCACCTTCAGCTCTGAGTATAGACAGTGAATATCAGCGGGCTATTCAACCGTGGGATGGGTATCATATCCGTGCCTGATCCTGCTCTCACCTTAGGCAGGGGTCACTGGGTAGAGATCAGGAACACAGGCCCTGTCTGGCCTTCCTCTCCTCAGCTCATCAATGATGAGTCTGGTTGTTGCCTCTCTCACTGCCCCAGCTGAGCTCAGTACAGGCCGGGGATTGGACCAGGCATCTATTGGACAGGGTGGATCAGTGATAGAGAGAGAGAGATTGAGAGATAGAGAGAGAGAGAGGTAGAGAGAGAGAGAGAGAGGTAGAGAGAGAGAGGTAGAGAGGTAGAGAGAGAGAGAGAGAGAGGTAGAGAGAGAGAGGTAGAGAGGTAGAGAGAGAGAGAGAGAGAGGTAGAGAGAGAGAGAGAGAGAGGTAGAGAGAGAGAGAGAGAGAGAGAAATATAGAGATATATAGAGGTAGAGAGAGAGGTAGAGAGGTAGAGAGAGAGAGAGAGAGAGGTAGAGAGAGAGAGAGAGAGAGGTAGAGAGAGAGAGAGAGAGAGAAATATAGAGATATATAGAGGTAGAGAGAGAGGTAGAGAGAGAGAGGTAGAGAGAGAGAGAGAGAAATATAGAGAGAGAGAGGTAGAGAGAGAGGGAGAGGTAGAGCGAGAGAGAGAGAAATATAGAGATAGAGAGATATAGAGAGAGATGCAGAGAGATAGAGGTAGAGAGAGAGATATATAGAGAGATAGAGAGAGGTAGAGAGAGAGAGAGATATATAGAGAGATAGAGAGAGGTAGAGAGAGAGAGAGATATATAGAGAGATAGAGAGAGGTAGAGAGAGAGATAGAGAGAAATATAGAGATAGAGAGATATATAGAGATAGAGGTAGATAGATAGAGAGAGAGGTAGATAGAGATAGAGAGAGAGATAGAGAGAGATAGAGAGGTAGAGAGAGATAGAGAGGTAGAGAGAAATAGAGAGAAATATAGAGATAGAGAGAGAGAGATAGAGATATATATAGAGATATATAGAGATAGAGAGAGATATAGCAATATGGAGAGAGGTAGAGAGAGATAGAGAGCGAGATAGAGAGGTAGAAAGAGATACATAGATAGAGAGAGAGAGATAGAGAGAGATATAGATAGAGAGAGGTAGATAGAGAGATATTGATAGAGATAGAAAGGGAAATAGAGAGAGATAGAGAGATGTAGAGATAGGGAGAGAGATAGAGGGAGAGATAGAGAGATAGAGAAATAAAGAGAGAGTCAGAGATATTGATAGATAGATAGAGGGATAGATAGAGAGATAGAGAGCTAGATAGTTAGTGATAGAGAGATAGACAGGTAGAGAGAGGGATAGAGAGATAGATAGAATGACAGATAGAGAAATAGAATGACAGATAGACGTAGAGAAAGAAAGACGGTGAGATAAATACAGAGAGAATGAGAGATACAAATAGAATGGAAGAGATAGATACAGAATGCCAGAAATAGAGACAGAGAGTGAGAGTCAGTGCCCGTGGAACTGTACCCCAGTGAGAGTTAGTGCCTGTGGAACTGTACCCCAGTGAGAGTCAGTGTCTGTGGAACTGTCCCCCAGTGAGAGTCAGTGCCCGGGGAACTGTCCCCCAGTGAGAGTCAGTGTCTGTGGAACTGTCCCCCAGTGAGAGTCAGTGTCTGTGGAACTGTCCCCCAGTGAGAGTCAGTGTCTGTGGAACTGTTCCCCAGTGAGAGTCAGTGCCTGTGGAACTGTCCCCCAGTGAGAGTCAGTGTCTGTGGAACTGTCCCCCAGTGAGAGTCAGTGTCTGTGGAACTGTCCCCCAGTGAGAGTCAGTACCTGTGGAACTGTCCCCCAGTGAGAGTCAGTGTCTGTGGAACTGTCCCCCAGTGAGAGTCAGTGTCTGTGGAACTGTCCCCCAGTGAGAGTCAGTGTCTGTGGAACTGTCCCCCAGTGAGAGTCAGTGTCTGTGGAACTGTCCCCCAGTGAGAGTCAGTGTCTGTGGAACTGTATCCCAGTGAGAGTCAGTGTCTGTGGAACTGTCCCCCAGTGAGAGTCAGTGTATGTGGAACTGTCCCCCAGTGAGAGTCAGTGTCTGTGGAACTGTATCCCAGTGAGAGTCAGTGTCTGTGGAACTGTGCCCCAGTGAGAGTCAGTGTCTGTGGAACTGTATCCCAGTGAGAGTCAGTGTCTGTGGAACTGTCCCCCAGTGAGAGTCAGTGTCTGTGGAACTGTACCCCAGTGAGAGTCAGTGCCTGTGGAACTGTCCCCCAGTGAGAGTCAGTGTCTGTGGAACTGTCCCCCAGTGAGAGTCAGTGTCTGTGGAACTGTCCCCCAGTGAGAGTCAGTGTCTGTGGAACTGTCCCCCAGTGAGAGTCAGTGTCTGTGGAACTGTATCCCAGTGAGAGTCAGTGTCTGTGGAACTGTCCCCCAGTGAGAGTCAGTGTCTGTGGAACTGTCCCCCAGTGAGAGTCAGTGTCTGTGGAACCTCTCCGCCTCTCTCTCCTCCTTTTAAGACACTCCTTAAAACCTACCTCTTTGACCAAGCTTTTGGTCACCTGTCCTAAGATCTCCTTAAGTGGCTCGGTGTCAAATTTTGTTTGATAATCGCTCCTGTGAGGCACCTTGGGACGTTTTACTGTGTTAAAGGCACTATATAAATGCAGGTTGTGATTGCTGTACCCCAGTGAGAGTCAGTGAAATCTAAAGACGAGGGGAAAACTGGAAATAAAAGATGACTAATGGGAGACAGGGGGGATGGGCAGCGAGATTAGCCTTTAATTAAATTATCTCAGATCAAAGAGATACAGTGTGACAAACACCTCATCACAAATGAGAGGCCGTCGCTGGGAATTACCATCAGGGCCCGAGGAAAGGTTAAAGCGGTGAGGGGCGCAAAGCACTGGGGACAAACCCATCCTCCGTGTTAACCCTATCAGCCACCACTCAAATATTTACAGCACATTTAAACAAGGCATCGCACGCAGCGCTGACCCATTAGCATAAGATCCTTGTCACCTTTCTTTCGCTAAATTCCTCACTGGGGGACAGTTCCACAGACACTGACTCTCACTGGGGGACAGTTCCACAGACACTGACTCTCACTGGGGGACAGTTCCACAGACACTGACTCTCACTGGGGGACAGTTCCACAGACACTGACTCTCACTGGGGGACAGTTCCACAGACACTGACTCTCACTGGGATACAGTTCCACAGACACTGACTTTCACTGGGGGACAGTTCCACAGGCACTGACTCTCACTGGGGGACAGTTCCACAGACACTGACTCTCACTGGGGGACAGTTCCACAGACACTGACTCTCACTGGGGGACAGTTCCACAGACACTGACTCTCACTGGGGGACAGTTCCACAGACACTGACTCTCACTGGGATACAGTTCCACAGACACTGACTTTCACTGGGGGACAGTTCCACAGGCACTGACTCTCACTGGGGGACAGTTCCACAGACACTGACTCTCACTGGGGGACAGTTCCCCGGGCACTGACTCTCACTGGGGGACAGTTCCACAGGCACTGACTCTCACTGGGGGACAGTTCCACAGACACTGACTCTCACTGGGGGACAGTTCCACAGACACTGACTCTCACTGGGGCACAGGTTCCCCGGGCACTGACTCTCAGTGCAGAGAGCAGAGAGACTAAACCCAGGAGACACTGCAGAGGGAGAAAGAGAGAGAGTGAGATGGAGAAAAATTCAGAGTCACAGTGAGAGAGGCAGATTGAGTGAGACAGACAGACGGTGAGACTAAGAAGGGAGGAGAGAGACGGAGTGAGAAGAAACAGATTTAGAGGGAATGGGGAAAAGAGAGACAGAAAGAAGGTTTGATGGTGAAAATGATGAGGTGGAGAGAGAGAGACAGACACACACTTTGTAACCCACTGATACACTCATTATATTCCTGGGATGTTTTGTTTCACTGAATGAATTAAGTGTTTGTGACTCAAAGTACCTGGGGTCCTGAATCCCACCCCTCCATTCACGACACCTCAATCCTTCCAGCACTTGACTCAAGTAACCTGAAGATCTGAGAGGGGGAGTCTTCACAAGAAGCAGACACCGTCCCTCAGGTTGCCTGGGTGACGTCTGGATAATCCCATCTCTCTCTCTTGCTCTCTGGGGAGATTGATGGGTGGCAGCTTTGCAGTAATTGCAGGCTCAGACCGTTGATCTCTCAGGGGGGTGGCGTGCGACTGTGGGGGCTAGAGCTCCCCTCAGTGCCCCTGGCTTGGGGGTGGTGGGGAAGATCAGCAAGGGTCCGTCCCCCTTGATCACTCCCAGCTGGACAGTCTGTGAGCGGGGGAGCGGAATCAGGCGGGGTGGTGATGCTCCCACAGTCGAATAGCTTGTATAATGGCTTCCCCGGCCGAATAGCCTGCCGACACTTCCCTAGCTGAAACGTGGCTGCTTGTTTGAGGGCAGCCTGCGCCCCCAGTGAAGTTGTACCCGGGGGGAAGGGCGTGGGGAGGGGTGGAGAGTCAACATCTACAAGGGGAGGAAAAGAATGGAATGGAATGTCACTGGCACTTGAAGGGTTAACTCGCAGCGGAGAGTGACAAAGAAACAAGTAAATTATTAAGGAGACGTTTGCAGGCGGCTGAACTGAAAGGGAGTAAAAGAAACAGTCCTTATTCAAAAGGATCGTCAGGCTCCCGCGGCCTGACCCCAATCAGGGAGCTTTGTTCTAAGAGATTCGGGGGAAGTGCGGAGAAGGAGATGGAGAACTCGTCCCTCGGCTCCGAGTCACGATTATCCAGCTGAGTAATCCCTGGGTAAATTACGCTCGCGTTCTGGGGGACCTTTAACGAACGGTAGGCGGGGTGGGTGGGTGCTATTAAGATGTGACACATGCAGGCGCACACAAAGGAAGACACAGCGGGATCCCAAAATCCTCGTTAACCCCTTCGCAGGCCGAGCAGAGGGAGCTGCGGACCTGCTCTCCCCGCCGGGGGTTAGGGGGCTGCTTTACTCGCGTCCAAGGCCTAGAAACGTGACGGGTGGGAAACGGGCGCTTAAGGATCCAATATGGCGGGCAACCTCGCGCGTCCATTCCGCCATATTGGATCAGGCTCCTCTGAATTAGGAGCCTCCCAGAAGAATGAAAAACGCTAATTGTAATATTTAAATGAGGGTCTTAGGCTTGCTGGACGGCCCCTTTTTGCGATGTCAGGCTGCCCCGGCCCCCGACTCGACACGTGTTAAATCTACCCGGCAACTCATGGCGCTAACAGGCAGCAAGGACCCGTCAGCAGCGCGATTTAAAGGGCACATCCACTTCCAAACCCCATACCCCCTCCATCACCAAGACCGCCTACTTCCGCCTCCATAACATCGCCCGTCTCCGTCCCTCTGCTCATCCGCTGCTGAAACCCTCATCCGTGCCTTTGTTACCCCCAGACTGGACTATTCCGATGCTCTCCTGGCTGGCCTCCCATCTCCCACCCTCCATAAACTGGAACTCATCCAAAACTCTGCTGCCCCGTATCCTAACTCGCACCAAGTCCCGTTCACCCATCACCCCCTGTGCTCACTGACCAACATTGGCTCCCGGTCCAGGAACGCCTCGATTTTAAAATTCTCATCCTCGTGTTCAAATCCCTCCATGGCTCTCGCCCCCCTCCCTATCTCTGTAACCTCCTCCAGCCCTACAACCCTCCGAGATCTCTGCGCTCCTCCAATTCTGGCCTCTTGCCCATCCCCCGATTCCCATCGCTCCACCATTGGCGGCCGTGCCTTCAGCTGCCTGGGCCCTAAGCTCTGGAATTCCCTCCCTAAACCTCTCCGCCTCTCTCTCCTCCTTTAAGACGCTCCTTAAAACCTCCCTCTTTGACCAAGCTTTTGGTCACCTGTCCCAATATCTCCTTATGTGGCTCGGGGTCAAATTTTGTTTGATAATCGCTCCTGTGAAGCTCCCTGGGACAATTTACTATGTTAAAGGCACTATATAAATGCAGGTTGTTGTTGTAGGCTGCTGGTTAACTCCTGGGTGTTTTTTTGGCCTGTTTTCTTGCTTCTACAACTTAACTCTGATTTTTTGCTTTTCGCTGGTGCTGGACTGCTTACATTGGCCTTCAGAACAGTTTGACTGCGGCCATGGCCGGTCCTGTAGGTCTGCCTTCGGGGCTGGAGGAAGACGGGGATCGGCCAAGGAGACAGGAGAGAGCAAAAGCAGCTGGGGGAAGAGGGAGGTGGAGGAGCCAGGCACCGTGCAGGAGGCCATACCCACAGCCACCTCTTCAGGGAACTCAACTTAACTGAGGAGCAGTGTATGAGACACCTTCGTTTCACAAAGGAGGCTGTCACCGAGCTATGTCACTTGCTGCAGCCACAGCTCGACGGACAGCACTGCCCGTGGCTGTCAAGGTGACCATGGCCCTTAACTTTGATGCTACGGGCTCCCTTCAGGCTGCAGCCAGGCGACATCAGCAACATCTCTCAGTTTGCTGTTCACCGCCGTATCAGGGAGGCAAATGAGGCTCTCTACACCAGGAGGAACACCGACATCTCTTTCCCCATGGACAGAGCGAAGCAGGACGAGAGAGCACTAGGCTTCACCCAGATGGCAGACTTCCTCAGGGTGCCATAGACATAATCATAATATGATTAGGCAGAGTCAACATAGTTTTATGAAAGGGAAATAGTGTTTGACAAACTTATTAGAGATTTTTGAGGATGTAACAAGCAGGGTAGATAAAGGGGAACCAGTGGATGTAGTATATTTGGATTTTGAAAAAGCATTCAAAAAGGTGCCACATAAAAGTTTGTTACACAAGATAAG
Source organism: Heptranchias perlo (assembly GCF_035084215.1). NCBI lineage: Eukaryota > Metazoa > Chordata > Chondrichthyes > Hexanchiformes > Hexanchidae > Heptranchias > Heptranchias perlo. The sequence continues at coordinate 27,091,617 of NC_090359.1, read as the reverse complement.
GGCTCATGGGTTTGGGGGTAATATATTAGCATGGATAGAGGATTGGTTAATGACAGAAAACAGAGAGTAGGGATAAACGGGTCATTCTCAGGTCGGCAGGCTGTAACTAGTGGGGTGCCACAATGATCAGTGCTCGGGCCTCAGCTATTTACAATCTATATTAATGACCGGGATGAAGGGACCGAGTGTAATGTATCCAAGTTTGCTGACGATACAAAGCTAGGTGGGAAAGTAAGCTGTGAGGTGGACACACAGAGTCTGTAAAGGGATATGGACAGGTTAAGTGAGTGGGCAAGAAGTTGGCAGATGGAGTATAATGTGGGGAAATGTGAGGTTATTCACTTTGGTAGGAAGAATAGAAAAACAGAATATTTTTTAAATGGTGAGAAACTATTAAATGTTGGTGTTCAGAGAGAATTGTCCTCTCACAAGAAACACGGAAAGTTAGCATGCAGGTACAGCAGGCAATTAGGAAAGCAAATGGCATGTTGGCCTTTATTGCAAAGGGGGTTGGAGTACAAGAGTAAGGAAGTCTTACTACAATTATACAGGGCTTTGGTGAGACCTCACCTGGAGTACTTTGTACAGTTTTGGTCTCCTTATCTATGGAAGGATGTGCTTGCCTTAGAGGCGGTGCAATGAAGGTTCACTAGATTGATTCCTGGGATGAGAGGGTTGTCCTATGAGGAGAGAATGTGTAGAATGGGCCTTTACTCTCTGGAGTTTAGAAGAATGAGAGGTGATCTCATTGAAACATATAAGATTCTGAGGGGGCTTGACAGGGTAGATGCTGAGAGGCTGTTTCCCCAGGCTGGAGAGTCTAGAACTAGGGGGCATAGTCACAGGATAAGGGGTCGGCCATTTAGGACTGAGAGGAGGAGGAATTTCTTCATTCAGAGGGTTGTGAATCTTTGGAATTCTCTACCCCAGAGGGCTGTGGATTCTCAGTCATTGAATATATTCAAGGCTGAGATCGATAGATTTTTGAACTCGAGGGGAATCAAGGGATCTGGGGATCGGGTAAAGTGGAGTTGAGATTGAAGATCAGCCATGATCTGATTGAATGATGGAGCAGGTTCGAGGGGCCAAACGGCCAACTCCTGCTCCTATTCCTTATGTTCTTATGTTCTTAGGCTGCACCCACATTGCCCTAATGCTCCCCATCATCAGCCTGACACCTTTCTCAATCGAAAGGAATTCCACTACATCAACGTACAGCTGGTTTGCGAACACAGGCAGTGTATCGTACAGGTCTGTGCCCGCTATCCTGGCAGCAGTCATGATTCATTTATTCTGCCAGTCTCCCCAGCACCAATCCCTGGGATACCCCACTCAGTCCATCTCCCCAGCACCAATCCCTGGGATACCCCACTCAGTCCATCTCCCCAGCACCAATCCCTGGGATACCCCACTCAGTCCATCTCCCCAGCACCAATCCCTGGGATACCCCACTCAGCACATCTCCCCAGCACCAATCCCTGGGATACCCCACTCAGTCCATCTCCCCAGCACCAATCCCTGGGATACCCCACTCAGTCCATCTCCCCAGCACCAATCCCTGGGATACCCCACTCAGTCCATCTCCCCAGCACCAATCCCTGGGATACCCCACTCAGTACATCTCCCCAGCACCAATCCCTGGGATACCCCACTCAGTCCATCTCCCCAGCACCAATCCCTGGGATACCCCACTCAGTCCATCTCCCCAGCACCAATCCCTGGGATACCCCACTCAGCACATCTCCCCAGCACCAATCCCTGGGATACCCCACTCAGTACATCTCCCCAGCACCAATCCCTGGGACACTCCATAGGAACAGGAGGAGGCCATTCAGCCCCTCGAGCCTGTCTCGCCATTCAATTAGATCACAGCTGATCTGTATCTTAACTCCATTTACCCGCCTTGGTTCCCTAACCCTTAATACCCCCGACCCCTTACGTGAATGGTGGTGGACAATTAAACAACTAACGGGAGGAGGAGGCTCTGCAAACATCCCCATCCTCAATGATGGCGGAGTCCAGCACGTGAGTGCAAAAGACAAGGCTGAAGCGTTTACAACCATCTTCAGCCAGAAGTGCCGAGTGGATGATCCATCTCGGCCTCCTCCCGATATCCCCACCATCACAGAAGCCAGTTTTCAGCCAATTCGATTCACTCCACGTGATATCAAGAAATGGCTGAGTGCACTGGATACAGCAAAGGCTATGGGCCCCGACAACATCCCGGCTGTAGTGCTGAAGACTTGTGCTCCAGAACTAGCCGCGCCTCTAGCCAAACTGTTCCAGTACAGCTACAACACTGGAATCTACCTGACATCGTGGAAAATTGCCCAGGTATGTCCTGTCCACAAAAAGCAGGATAAATCCAATCCGGCCAATTACCGCTCCATCAGTCTACTCTCAATCATCAGCAAAGTGATGGAAGGTGTCATCGACAGTGCTATCAAGCGGCACTTACTCACCAATAACCTGCTCACCGATGCTCAGTTTGGGTTCCGCCAGGACCACTCGGCTCCAGACCTCATTACAGCCTTGGTCCAAACATGGACAAAAGAGCTGAATTCCAGAGGTGAGGTGAGGTGAGAGTGATTGTCCTTGACATCAAGGCAGCATTTGACCGAGTGTGGCACCAAGCAGCCCTAGTAAAATTGAAGTCAATGGGAATCAGGGGGAAAACTCTCCAGTGGCTGGAGTGATACCTAGCACAAAGGAAGATGGTAGTGGTTGTTGGAGGCCAATCATCTCAGCCCCAGGACATTGCTGCAGGAGCTCCTCAGGGCAGTGTCCTCGGCCCAACCATCTTCAGCTGCTTCATCAATGACCTTCCCTCCATCATAAGGTCAGAAATGGGGATGTTTGCTGATGATTGCACGGTGTTCAGTTCCATTCGCAACCCCTCAAATAATGAAGCAGTCCGAGCCCGCATGCAGCAAGACCTGGACAACATCCAGGCTTGGGCTCATAAGTGGCAAGTAACATTTGCACCAGACGAGTGCCAGGCAATGACCATCTCCAACAAGAGAGAGTCTAACCACCTCCCCTTGACATTCAACGGCATTACCATCGCCGAATCCCCCACCATTAACATCCTGGGGGTCACCAGAAACTTAACTGGACCAGCCACATAAATACTGTGGCTACAAGAGCAGGTCAGAGGCTGGGTATTCTGTGGCGAGTGACTCACCTCCTGACTCCCCAAAGCCTTTCCACCATCTACAAGGCACAAGTCAGGAGTGTGATGGAATACTCTCCACTTGCTTGGATGAGTGCAGCTCCGACAACACTCAAGAAGCTCGACACCATCCAGGACAAAGCAGCCCGCTTGATTGGCACCCCATCCACCACCCTAAACATTCACTCCCTTCACCACCAGCGCACTGTGGCTGCAGTGTGTACCATCCACAGGATGCACTGCAGCAACTCGCCAAGGCTTCTTTGACAGCACCTCCCAAACCCACGACCTCTACCACCTAGAAGGACAAGGGCAGCAGGCACATGGGAACAACACTACCTGCACATTCCCCTCCAAGTCACACACCATAATATATCGGCCGTTCCTTCATCGTCGCTGGGTCAAAATCCTGGAACTCCCTTCCTAACACCACACGGACTGCAGCGGTTCAAGAAGGCGGCTCACCACCACCTTCTCAAGGGCAATTAGGGATGGGCAATAAATGCCGGCCTTGCCAGCGACGCCCACATCCCATGAACGAATAAAAAAAAACAACAAAAATCTACCAATTTCAGTTTTGAAATTTTCAATTGACCCCCAGACTCGACAGCTTTTTGGGGGAGAGAGTTCCAGATTCCCACTCTCCTTTGTGTGAAGAAATGTTTCCTGACATCACCCCTGAACGGCCTGGCTCTAATTTTAAGGTTCTGCCCCCTTGTTCTGGACTCCCCCCACCAGAGGAAATAGTCTCTGTCTATCTACCCTATCAAATCCTTTAATCATCTCAAACACCTTGATTAGATCACCCCTTAATCTTCTACACTCGAGGGAATACAAGCCTAGTCTGTGCAGCCTGTCCTCGTAATTTAACCCTTTTAGCCCCGGTATCATTCTGGTGACTCTGCGCTGCACCCCCTCCAAGGCCAATCTATCCTTCCTGAGGTGCGGTGCCTAGAACTGAACGCAGTCTCTCCATTCTTTTAATATCCTGGGATGGAAACTATCAGGTCCTGGAGATTCTTTAGTCTCATTATTTTCTCCATTACCATTTTTTTAAACTTATATTAAACAACAACAATTTGCATTTATATAGCGCCTTTAATGTAGTAAAACATCCCAAGGAGCTTCACAGGAGCGATTATCAAACAAAATTGACACCGAGCCACATAAGGAGATATTAGGACAGGTGACCAAAAGCTCGGTCAAAGAGGTAGGTTTTAAGGAGCGTCTTAAAGGAGGAGAGAGAGGGGGAGAGGTTTAGGGAGGGAATTCCAGAGCTTAGGGCCCAGGCAGCTGAAGGCACGGCCGCCAATGGTGGAGCGATGGAAATCGGGGATGCGCAAGAGGCCAGAACTGGAGGAGCGCAGAGATCTCGGAGGGTTGTAGGGGCTGGAGGAGGTCACAGAGATTAAACCTAGTAAGTTCCTCCCTTTGTTTGATTTTTCTGGTACTTTATCCTCATCCTCTGCAGTGAAGACCGAAGTAAAGTGACTATTTAGCAAGTCTGCCATTTGGCTGGTTTTCAATTACAATATCACCTGCGTCTATCACGGGCCCATGCTACTCTCAGCCACCCTCGTTCTCCTAACATACTCCTGATATTGCCCTCTGTAGCCCCACTTGTTTCCCCGGCTGGGATCAGCCAACTGACTGAAGTTGGACACATGTTTCCAGGTTCCGCTGATTCCAGACACAGATACAGTGACACAATCAGTGTATGCAAACCTTTTTATTGTGCGAGAGCTTTTCATGCTGAGAGAAAAAAGGTAACAAGCCAACTATTTACAACACAACAGGGTGGAAATGAACACAAACACCACTGGTAATGTGAGATGCTCAGAGTTCGTCCGTGCTTTGTAACAGTCTTGTTGCACAGGGCGTGGTGATGGATGGGGAGATACAGGGAGAGGCGGGCTCTGTGGAATTCAATCATAAACCTGTCTGTAAAGAACCTGTTTACAATTTCTCTGCACAAAGTGGCTGGAGGAGGTCTGTTGCCCTCGGTTGGGGCAAGGAGCTTGTGATGGTGGGTTGGTGGGTGGGGGAGGAGAGATTGGAATTATTGGTTTTACTTTTCCGTCTCTCTCTGCCGAGTTAACAAGATGTGAAGGTTTTCCAGAAGAAGTTTTTGCAGCCGGCTTTACGGTCGCGCGGGGAGTTCAACCGATGAACGGTCCCGTCCTGAAGCAGGTCCCTTTTATCGGAGCTCGGGAACGCCTTGTTTTCTGATCGCAGCAGATCGGAGATGAGTCTCAGCACCATGATCCTGGACAGCTCCTGAGGGATAAGAAACAAAGACTTGCATTTCTACAGGGCCTCTCACCACCTCAGGGCGCCCCACCGCGCTTTACAGACAATTAAGTACTTCTTGAAGTGTAGTCACTGTTGTAATGTAGGAAACGCGACAGCCAATTTGCGCACAGCAAGATCCCAGAAACAGCAATGTGATAAATGACCAGATAATCTGTTCTAGTGACGTTGGTTGAGGGATAAACTATTGGCCAGGACACCAGACGGAACTCCCCTGCTCTTCTTTGAATAGTGGCCGTGGGATCTTTTATATCCACCAGAGGGGTCTCGGCTTAACATCTCATCCAAAAGACGACACCTCTGACAGGGGAGCGCTCCCTCAGTGCTGCACTGGGAGTGTCGGCCTGGACTATGTGCTCAGGTGTCTAGAGTGGGACTTGGACCCTACAATCCTCTGACTCAGAGGCGAGAGTGCCACTCACTGAGCCACGGCTAACGCCGTAAGGGAATGAGATTCAGGAATAAAGGAGGAAGAGAAACACAGCCTTTCCCCGCCTCACTGGTATCCGCATGACCCTCTTCTGATCTCCAGCTCTCGTTCCTTCACAGACCTCCTTCTCTCTCTATTTGATCAACTCTGGTCGGTCCACCTCTGAATGTTTTCTCTCACTCCTCCTCAGTTCCAAATCCCCTGTCCTACACTCTTTCTCCTCCCTCCAGTCTCATTGCGTTGAAATTGATCCTCGTCTCCTAAAACAACTCATTCCCTCCCCAAATCTCCAAACTCCTTCCTCCTACAATCGACAGACTCTTAAACCCCTAACTTGATGTCAGGTAATCGAAGCCTCCTGATTTATCTCGTCTTCTCTCCTCCTCTTTCTAACCTTGGTGGTTTTCACAATGTTGACCTCAATTCTTCCCGTGCTTTATATTTTTTGGTGTGCGTCTGTGAGAGAGACCGTGTTTTGGTGGTTGTATAAAATTATTAATTTGAGGCAAATTGTACCAACTAGCCCGTCATTTTTCGTAGATAGACCCAATTTACCCACCTACCCACCATATCCCTCAAACCCACCTACCCACCATATCCCTCAAACCCACCTACCCACCATATCCCTCAAACCCACCTACCCACCATATCCCTCAATCCCACCTACCCACTTTCATCCCTCAACCCCACCTACCCATCATATCCCTCAACCCCACCTACCCATCATATCCCTCAATCCCTCCTACCCACCATATCCCTCAATCCCACCTACCCATCATATCCCTCAATCCCACCTACCCACCATATCCCTCAAACCCACCTACCCACCATATCCCTCAATCCCACCTACCCACCTTCATCCCTCAATCTCTGTTCAAGAAAAAAATCAATCTTTCAACAACATTGAAATATAAAAGAACAAGAAACTGATTCCTACTGATCAAACTATCCAAGTCCCTGTGCTGACGTAGAATCTGCTTGTTTGGTGCCCCATCCCCTTTCGTGCACTGCTCCTTTAAATACAGTACTGGCGAGAAAACTCTTTCTGCCTTTTGGATATTTTTCTTTTTAAAAAACAGCTTTGCCTCATGGGTCTATATTAAAGCTGAGTGTCAGTGGAGTCACTGGGAGAAGCTGCCTCGAAATGTTACTGAGCCCCTAATCAGGACAGCTAATCTCACACACTCACTCATGTCTTACTGACTGTATCTCTACTGATGTTAATCCAGCTCCCTCACACTGTCACTCAGTAACCCCTCTGCCCAGCGCCCTGTGTTACTGACTGTATCTTTACTGATGTTAACCCAGCTCCCTCACACTGTCACTCAGTAATCCCTCTGCCCAGCGCCCTGTGTCACTGACTGTATCTCTATTGATGTTAATCCCTCTCCCTCACACTGTCACTCAGTAACCCCTCTGCCCAGAGCCCTGTGTTACTGACTGTATCTCTATTGATGTTAATCCCTCTCCCTCACACTGTCACTCAGTAACCCCTCTGCCCAGCGCCCTGTGTCACTGACTGTATCTCTATTGATGTTAATCCCTCTCCCTCACACTGTCACTCAGTAACCCCTCTGCCCAGAGCCCTGTGTCACTGACTGTATCTCTATTGATGTTAATCCCTCTCCCTCACACTGTCACTCAGTAACCCCTCTGCCCAGAGCCCTGTGTCACTGACTGTATCTCTATTGATGTTAATCCAGCTCCCTCACACTCTACACCTCTCGAACGCTTTACTTAATAAAAGATAATAAAATGCAGATGCAATTCAGCGACGAGTTAAACAAAATTAACCGATCATTTACTTTTTATGACGAACGCAGTGGGAGCTGGAGCATAGAGGGGGTAAAACAGTACCAGACCGCACGATGGACTGCGCAGGGTTAATCAGTGCCGCCCGGTAAGGACGGAGATTTTATTAAGGGCTGCCCTTACCTCTTTCCCTTCGGGGGTCCGCTCCTGCAGGACGTCGGGCGGTCCCTCCCCTCGGGGCGCCCCCGAGACCCTGGACAGTAGCAGGGCGACAGAGAGCAGAGTGAGGAGAATCTGAATCTGTGGGCTTGACATCTTGAACAGATACTTTTCTTAGGTGTAGGAAGAGAAAATGACAGAGATTCTTCTGTAGGAGATTCCAAACTTTCGTCTGGTCCTGTAGCGAGAGGCAGTGTGATTCCTGTGTTCAACTCCAGCCCCTTTTACCTGCTTTATATACCCCTCGAACGGGGTAGGAACGACAACACCATGAGCAAAACCCCCACTCTCCTCATCTATCCACAATCCTTGCTCTGGGATTGGTGTTCTTTTTCCATTGGGCGGGCAGTGCACCAATCAGTGCAAAGCCCTTTCACCGGTCACTCAGTGAATTGAAATCGTTTCGATTTTTATTTTATTTTTCTTCCCAGTGTTTTTCTTTTAATCTGTGGAGAAGTTAATTTTACATCTTCCCTTGAAGGTTGGACTCCTCCAGTAGGGTACAGTTCTAAGGGTGCTGGCTGCATCTCCAATCCCGCACCCTGCTGGGTCGGGCTCCAGACGTGAGCCTGGACAGCGAGTGCCAACAGGATGCTCCACTGTGGTGTGCATCACAGTCAAGAACAATCCAGTCCGCATTTCATGTTCACACACAGCAGGGGTCACTGGACGGTGATCAGGAGCAGGAACCCAGGGGTCACTGGACGGTGATCAGGAGCAGGAAACCTCCCGAACCCAGGGGTCACTGCACGGTGATCAGGAGCAGGAACCCAGGGGTCACTGGGCAGTGATCAGGAGCAGGAAACCAGGGGTCACTGGGCAGTGATCAGGAGCAGGAAACCTCCCGAACACAGGGGTCACTGGGCAGTGATCAGGAGCAGGAAACCTCCCGAACACAGGGGTCACTGGACAGTGATCAGGAGCAGGAACCCAGGGGTCACTGGACAGTGATCAGGAGCAGGAAACCAGGGGTCACTGGGCAGTGATCAGGAGCAGGAACCCAGGGGTCACTGGACAGTGATCAGGAGCAGGAAACCAGGGGTCACTGGACAGTGATCAGGAGCAGGAACCCAGGGGTCACTGGACAGTGATCAGGAGCAGGAAACCAGGGGTCACTGGGCAGTGATCAGGAGCAGGAAACCAGGGGTCACTGGACAGTGATCAGGAGCAGGAACCCAGGGGTCACTGGACAGTGATCAGGAGCAGGAAACCAGGGGTCACTGGGCAGTGATCAGGAGCAGGAAACCAGGGGTCACTGGACAGTGATCAGGAGCAGGAACCCAGGGGTCACTGGACAGTGATCAGGAGCAGGAAACCAGGGGTCACTGGGCAGTGATCAGGAGCAGGAAACCAGGGGTCACTGGACAGTGATCAGGAGCAGGAAACCTCCCGAACACAGGGGTCACTGGGCAGTGATCAGGAGCAGGAAACCTCCCGAACACAGGGGTCACTGGACAGTGATCGGGAGCAGGAACCCAGGGGTCACTGGACAGTGATCAGGAGCAGGAAACCTCCCGAATACAGGGGTCACTGGACAGTGATCAGGAGCAGGAACCCAGGGGTCACTGGATGGTGATCAGGAGCAGGAAACCTCCCGAATACAGGAGTCACTGGACAGTGATCAGGAGCAGGAAACCTCCCGATCCCAGGGGTCACTGGACGGTGATCAGGAGCAGGAAATCTTCCAAACCCAGGGGTCACTGGGCAGTGATCAGGAGCAGGAAACCTCCCGAACACAGGGGTCACTGGACAGTGATCAGGAGCAGGAACCCAGGGGTCACTGGACAGTGATCAGGAGCAGGAAACCAGGGGTCACTGGGCAGTGATCAGGAGCAGGAACCCAGGGGTCACTGGACAGTGATCAGGAGCAGGAAACCAGGGGTCACTGGACAGTGATCAGGAGCAGGAACCCAGGGGTCACTGGACAGTGATCAGGAGCAGGAAACCAGGGGTCACTGGGCAGTGATCAGGAGCAGGAAACCAGGGGTCACTGGACAGTGATCAGGAGCAGGAACCCAGGGGTCACTGGACAGTGATCAGGAGCAGGAAACCAGGGGTCACTGGGCAGTGATCAGGAGCAGGAAACCAGGGGTCACTGGACAGTGATCAGGAGCAGGAACCCAGGGGTCACTGGACAGTGATCAGGAGCAGGAACCCAGGGGTCACTGGACAGTGATCAGGAGCAGGAAACCAGGGGTCACTGGGCAGTGATCAGGAGCAGGAAACCAGGGGTCACTGGACAGTGATCAGGAGCAGGAAACCTCCCGAACACAGGGGTCACTGGGCAGTGATCAGGAGCAGGAAACCTCCCGAACACAGGGGTCACTGGACAGTGATCGGGAGCAGGAACCCAGGGGTCACTGGACAGTGATCAGGAGCAGGAAACCTCCCGAATACAGGGGTCACTGGACAGTGATCAGGAGCAGGAACCCAGGGGTCACTGGATGGTGATCAGGAGCAGGAAACCTCCCGAATACAGGAGTCACTGGACAGTGATCAGGAGCAGGAAACCTCCCGATCCCAGGGGTCACTGGACGGTGATCAGGAGCAGGAAATCTTCCAAACCCAGGGGTCACTGGGCAGTGATCAGGAGCAGGAAACCTCCCGAACACAGGGGTCACTGGACAGTGATCAGGAGCAGGAACCCAGGGGTCACTGGACAGTGATCAGGAGCAGGAAACCTCCCGAACCCAGGGGTCACTGGGCGGTGATCGGGAGCAGGAACCCAGGGGTCACTGGACAGTGATCGGGAGCAGGAACCCAGGGGTCACTGGACGGTGATCGGGAGCAGGAACCCAGGGGTCACTGGACGGTGATCGGGAGCAGGAACCCAGGGGTCACTGGACGGTGATCGGGAGCAGGAACCCAGGGGTCACTGGACAGTGATCGGGAGCAGGAATCCAGGGGTCACTGGACAGTGATCGGGAGCAGGAACCCAGGGGGTCACTGGACAGTGATCGGGAGCAGGAACCCAGGGGTCACTGGACGGTGATCGGGAGCAGGAACCCAGGGGTCACTGGACGGTGATCGGGAGCAGGAACCCAGGGGTCACTGGACGGTGATCGGGAGCAGGAACCCAGGGGTCACTGGACGGTGATCGGGAGCAGGAACCCAGGGGTCACTGGACAGTGATCAGGAGCAGGAACCCAGGGGTCACTGGACAGTGATTAGGAGCAGGAAATCTCCCTAGACCTGTTCAATTCTGAACAAAAAGTTAATCTGACAATTGACGTGCATCAGTTCAGAACACGAAGCTGTGGTCACAGAACATTAACCCCTCGAGGGCAGAAATAGAAGCCAAGTGACCACCGGTTACATCACCCTCCGATAACCCGTGACTCAGTGTGGGGCCTGGTACCGAGCCACTCAGACCGGACTGTATTCAGGGTCCAGTCCCTGCTCCGGATCCGGTCAGCCCTATGGCGAAGTGCGTGTTGGTGGGGGACGGGAACAGACTCAGGTGTGATGCTGCCCATAGTCCAATAACCTGTTTACATTCACTGAGAAAACTGGGGAGGGAGATAGAAAACTGAGAGAGAGAGAACACAAGAGGAAGTGAAAATGCTAGTGTGAGAAAGGAAAGAGAGAGAGAACATCAGGAAAAGGTGAGTGTGTGAAACAGAGAGGCAGAAGGGGAAAGGGAGAGATACAGCGAGAGCAGCAGGAAAAGGTGTGTGAAACGGAGAGGCAGAAGCTGTGAAAGGGACAATGTGGGGAAGAGGGAGAGACTGGAGGAGAGAGAGAGAGAAAGAAAAAGAAACAGAAAAAGGGGAAACCAAGACTGAAAAAAACAAAGAGAGGAATTAGTAGAAAGAGGAAGAGAAAGTGGGGGGAGGGTGAAGAGTGGAAGAGGGCGGGAGTTTGATGTGAGCTCGGATACTCCATCCCCACAGTCCTTGCTCAGATACTCAGCCCTCTCTGCTTCCAGCTCGCAGAGAGTCAATCCTCTCCAGATGTTCAGCAAGAGATGTGGGGGGAAGAGAGACCCCGGAGACTGTTAAAGCAGCAACGTCCACAAACTTCTCTCTCTCTCTCTCCCCCCCTTTCTTTTGCCCATTTCCTTGCTCCACATTCTCCCACTATCAGACGAAGGGATGGGGGATTGAGACAGAGTGAAAAAAAGAAAATAAACTAGCAGGAACAGATTTCACCAGCGATTGCTTCATATCCTCCAAGCTCTGGGTGCCTCGAAATCCAACTTACTTATCACACAAATAAAGATAAACGATTCTCCCAGTGTATTGATGCAACACAATGAATATTTTAAGGTTATATTGTTTTTATTGCAAGTTTCAATCACCCCTCACGTAAGCCATTTTCTTTAAAAAAAATAACTCTAGAATCATTTCTGTTCAGGCAATGCAAGCTGCAGACATCCCATAAATGATTTTAAAAATGCCCCATGTAAAAAAAATAGTTGAGGCTGCGTGAAATCATCCTTTAAATCGCTGCTCTCGCTGATGGTCACTATTGTAATTTAGGAAACGCAGCAGTCAATCGGCGCACAGCAAGATCCCACAAACAACAATGAGGTAATGACCAGATAATACATTTTTTAAAAAAGTGATGTTGGTTGAGGGCACCAGGGAGAACTTCCCTGTTCTTCTTCCAATAGTGCCCTGGGCGAGGGCCCCTCGACTCTGCGGGTAAATGTACTGTCAGGTGCGGTAATGAGCCGCAGAGAGCGGGAAGGGCCCAGGTTGTGCTCCTGCTCTGTGTGCAGTTAGCTGATCTCAGCCCAAGGGTGGCGTTCTTGGGTTTTGGAGGAGGTGGGGGTGGTGGTGGTGGTCAGGCAACGTTTCCCTGCTCTGCCGGGTCCTGTAGCAGAACTCCAATTAGGCTGCGCTGCCCCCCATGGTTGAATAGAGTGCTGACCTGTTGTCTAGGCTCACACATGGGAAATGGGCACGTGATGAGGTACTGAGAGAGGGGCTGACAAGAGGGGAGAGAATCAGGCTGCGGGGTGGAAGGGGGCGATAAACAAAACCGTTTGAGTGCGATAGTGTGTTGCGGCAAATCCCGTTTACAATTGCGGACACGCCCGATTTCCCCACTTGTTTCCCCTTGCCAACGAGCAGTGCTGCGCACTTCCCTCCTCCCCCCCACTCCCCCCTCCAAAGAGAGGGAACTGCCCACTCCACGCCTTTATATTGCAGCGTGCGGCTGAGATAAGGAACGCAATGGAGAGGCATTATGTACCCGCAGTCCCTCCAAACCACACGCGTGTCGAACTTCCCACCCCCCTCCCACCCCGAGGTGCCAACTGTCAGGTTTCATTCGTCCTCTGGTACCTGTCCTGAGCGGCTACTCTTCAGGTGTCGGCAGGCTATTCGACTGGGGAGGGCATTGCTACCCAGCCCCAATGCTGCGCCCACCCAATATTTGCACGGGCGTGCTGGACGGCAATCAGGAGCAGGAACCTCCTCCATAGCCCAGGGGCACGGAGACCAATTGTAGTACCCGCAAAACCAGGAAGGGAGCCGAGTCCTCGAATTATAACCTGGCCCTCTTTCGCTGATAATCCTCTGCCCAGCGACACAGCACCATCTGGTGGTTACACAGCACAGAGCAGAAACTGCCAGCCCCAGAGAGGAAGGATCTCCTGCACCCGACATCAGCTGGAGAGACAGAGAGAGAGACACACACAAAGTTGGGAATCTGCAGGGCAACACAGGAACGAGAAAGACAGCGGGAGCCACACACCAAGAGCTGGAAAGCGGGATTGGAACTGGATAGCTCTTTATCGGCCGGCACAGACACGATGGGCTGAATGGCCTCCTTCTGTACTGTAAATTTTTATGATTCTAGCTCGGAGACCTCGCTGGGCTCAGTGACAGATCACAGAGAGGATTGGGGCAATGCACGTTAGGGCAAGTTTGTCATCTTTGCCCAGTGGGCAAAAAACTGGGGCAGGGGCAGGGCTCGCACAGAGACCCTCACACACACACACACCCCCACACACGAGCAAACGAGAAGCACATTCCCACTGTCCTCCAACACAGACCAAAAGAACACTGGTTTTTGCATTTTATAAAGTGCCATCTCCTGTGAATGTACCTCACACCGGCAGGCACCGAGTTACCTCCTGGAGTGCAGGGCTCACAGACACCGCCCACGGTGATGAATCACTATTTAGTTTGTTCTTGGTCGGGTGGGTTGAGAGAGGGGCGATCGCCGGGGAGACCCTGCCCCTGGCAACTGGGGGAAAGGCACACCCGCTAGGAAAAAAAAAGCCATATTTTTGCGGGCATCTCGATCCTCATTGGGATTGAACAAGACGAATAGTAATGTTACGATTCATTTATTTTTATTGAGTTATTCCGGTGCAGGTGCTGCGTAACCTTACAACAGGCATCGGAGAAATAGGCCACTATCAGAACTCAAACCCTTCAGACCGCACCCCACGTCCCACTAGACCCACCCCCTGCTGTACTTTGTCTCCTTTACACTCCCCGACTGGGGGGTGGAGAGACACACTCTCTCTCCTCCTCGCCCCCAGCCAGTCCAGGACCTGCCGTTCCTGCCCCTCCATCATTACCTCCTTCCACATCTTCAGCTGTCGGCAGAAACGTTCCCCTCCCCCCCCCGAATCAGCACAGGGCGCCAATCCACGTAACCTGCTGCGCCCCAGAGCAGCGCTCGTTTCCCCCAAAAGGCACAAGCTCGTGGTCAAAACGGCTTCTAACCTCACCCGCCCACAGACCCAACCCCCTCAGCCGTGATAGAGAGAGAGAGATATCGATAGAGACAGAGATAGCGAGATGGATAGAGAGAGAGATATAGGGAGACAGAGAGATACAGAGAAAGGGAGCGAGAGATACAGAGTCACATTTACTTTCTGGTCTCTCCCTCTTCTTTCTCTCTGCACTCCTGTTTTTTTGTGGAAAAAATTCCCAGGTTTTTTGGGGTGTATTTCTTTCCCTGGGAATCAGAGTTTGGGCAGTGGGCTGTGTGCTCATTGCTGGGTCCTCACTGTACACATGGGTCAATAATCTCAACCCAAACACACCACTTGGGGAAGGTACAAATCTTGGAAAAATCTGTGTTTTAATGGAATGATAATGGGAACGGCCAAAAATGGGAGGAAAAGCAAGTGATTCGAGGGGGAAAAGGGAAAAACTGAAAACTGAATTATAATTTACATTTCATACCCTCATCTGGTTAATACTTTATAGGAAAATCAATTAAAGAAAATCAGAATGGGAAATGTACGGCAACAGGACTGTGTTCCATTCATGGTGGGGGAGTGGGAGAGAGGGAGTGGGAGAGAGGGAAGGGGAGGGAGAGAGAGGGAGGGGAGAGAGGGAAGGGGAGGGAGAGAGAGGGAGGGGAGAGAGGGAGGGAGGGGAGAGAGAGAGAGGGAGGGGAGAGAGGGAGAGAGGGGGAGAGAGGGAAACAACTGAACCGATTTGAAAAGAATGAATGCGAGACTCTGAGTTCGGGAGTTGCACTGTGGGCGGGGAGTCTGATCAATGTCCGAGCCACTGAAGCTTTACCAGAAATATATTCTCCATTACCTGTGTGCCCTCCGGTCCCCTCCCACGTTATCTCAATCTTCCTCCCGTGTCTCAGAATACCAAGCCGGGCACCGGCTGAGCAGGAGAGAAGGGACAGAACGAAAGCCCGACTTCCCGGGCAGATTTAATCAAAAAGAGACGGAGGAGGTGGGTCAAGGTATAATCTGGGCATCGTCTCACGCCGGATAATTACTGTCTACCTAACTTCAGTTTATTTATACTTTTTTTTAAAAAAACGAGTCGGGGTTCCTTGGCGATCAGCCTGAACCCCGTGTGTGTAACGGTGAACGGCGCTCAGCTCTGCGCCTTCACACGTGACAGGGATCGCAGCACGCCTTCTCCGCAAGTTTCACCGCCATCTTCGGGTACAGCAACGCACGCCGCCGCCGCCTCCTCCTCCAATCACGTCCGATGGTCGGTCTCTCTCTCGGTACGCGATTCCGGCCTCCAGCGGGTGAGGGGGGAGGTCAGCAGTCGGTAGTGATTTTGGCCGAGAGATCCTGAATGCGTCGAGCGCTGCAGGTCTTGCACAGGATGTGTCCGTCCAACGGGTAACAGCCGCACCCCTCCCCCTCCGACGACAGCACGAATCCGCAGTCCTGCCGGGGTCGAAGGGCACACACAGTCAACGGGATAGATGGCTCACCGACATTTCAAGAACTTTGATTTCTACAGCGCCTTTCACCACCTCAGGACGTCCCAAAGTGCTTTCCAGCCAATTAAGTACTTTTTTTTTTGAAGTGTGGTCACTATTGTAATATAGGGAAACACGGCAGCCAATTTGCGCACAGCAAGATCCCACAGACAGCACCGAAATAATGACCGGATACTTTTTTTTAAAAAGTGATGTTGGTTGAGGGATAAATATTGGCCCCTGGGCACCGGGAAGAACTCCCCCTGTTCTTCTTCAAATAGTGGCCGTGGGATCTTTTACGTCCACCCGAGAGGGCAGACGGGGCCTCGGTTTAACGTCTCACCCGAAAGATGGCACCTCCGACAGTGCAGCACTCCCTCAGTACTGGCGCTGGGAGTGTC
This sequence comes from Heptranchias perlo, assembly GCF_035084215.1. NCBI lineage: Eukaryota > Metazoa > Chordata > Chondrichthyes > Hexanchiformes > Hexanchidae > Heptranchias > Heptranchias perlo. The sequence continues at coordinate 27,075,182 of NC_090359.1, read as the reverse complement.
GGCCTGAATTATGGGCTCAAGACTCTGGAGTGGGGCTCGAACCCACGACCTTCTGACTCCGAGGCGAGCGAGAGGGCTCCCCACTGAGCCCCGGCCGACACTTAAAAGGAAACAATTGCTATTCGACGCGGTGGGTCCTCGCGCTGACATCGCCCTCCGCTGGCTGGACGCACTGCGGCACTGAACCAATTGGGACCTTGGAGTCCCAGTGTTCAATCCCTGCTCTCATCTCAGCCGGAGATACAATCGGCCTCGGTTCACCACGGGGCAAACGACTTCACAGCGGGAAACCCCTCACTGACGAGGGCACCTACTCCAAACTCACCGGGTGAAATCTGGGAACCCCACTCCCCTACAGTTCACACCCCGTCCCATACACTCTCCTCCTCACCTGGGACCAGAGACCAGGAACCCCTCATGACCCTCAGTCTTCCCTTCCTCCCACCGCCTAAAAGGGAGGAGGGGAGGTGGTGGCGGGAGAGAGGGGCGCCACAAATGGCCTCCGCTCCCCCTGGGCTGGGGAATCAGCCAGGATCCCCCGCCCTTGATCGCTATCCAGCGACAGCAGCTGCCAAGTGCTGGCGTGCAGATGTCAGGGTGGGACGGGATCGGACTCTACGGCGATGCCCCTCCTGGTTCAATAGCCGCCAACACTGCCCTCGTGCCCCCGCCCCGGCTCACGCCGGGAAGAACAAGTCAGCTGAGCCGACTCCCACGGGACCTCCACCCCGGGGCCTTCAGGGGGAAAGAGGGAAGAAATCTGGGAGGACGAGAAGGAAGATGCCAGGGGATCAGACATAGGAACAAGGAGAAGGCCATTCAGCCCCTCCAGCCTGTTCCGCCATTCAATTAGATCATGGCTGATCTGTATCTTAACTCCATTTACTCGCCTTGGTTCCGTAACCCTTAATCCCCTCACCCAACAAAAATCTATCCATCTCAGTTTTGACATTTCCAATTGACCCCCAGTCTCAACAGCTTCTTGGGGGGAGAGAGTTCCAGATTTCCACTCCCCTTTGTGTGAAGAAGTGCTTCCTGACATCACCCCTGAACGGCCTGGCTCTAATTTTAAGGTTCTGCCCCCTTGTTCTGGACTCCCCCCACCAGAGGAAATAGTTTCTCTCTATCGACCCTATCAAATCCTTCAATCATCTCAAACCCCTCGATTAGATCACCCCTTAATCTTCTACACTCGAGGGAATACGAGCCGAGTCTGTGGAACCCCAGCACTGCACCAGCTCCTTACCTCACACTTGTAGCAGTTCACATGGAAGCTACGGTCCAGGGCGACAATTCTCACCGTCTCCTCCTGTCCCGGTTCCGGCATAATGGGCTTCGCACAGACAGAGCAACGAGGAGCAAACTTCCTGTTAAAGACAAATCGGAAAACCATTCAGCCGGAGTACTGCGTCCAATTCTGGGCGCCACACTTTAGGAAGGACGTCAAGACCTTGGAGAGGGTGCAGAGATTTACCAGGGATGAGGGAGTTCAGTTATGTGGAGAGACTGGAGAAGCTGGGGTTGTTCTCCTTAGAGCAGAGAAGGTTTGATCGAGGTGTTCAAAATTATAAACGGTTTTGAGAGAGTAAATCAGGAGAAACTGTTTCCAGTGGCGGATGGGTCGGTAACACCTGAGCAATCAGGGCCAGTGCTTTGACTCTCTTTCCACTTCAGACCATTCAGTGCTGGGCACAGTGCAGCTCTCCCCTTCCCTCTACCCCACCCCGACCCCACTCTCCTTCCCCCCTGACCACCCCCCCCCCCCAACTCTCCACTGCATCAGGGCCCTGCTTGAAAACAGTTTGGAGCGGTCACTGCCCGTTTCCTGCTTTACTCTGTATCTAACCCGGGATGTACCTGCCCTGGGAGTGTTTGATGGGACAGTGTAGAGGGAGCTTTACTCTGTATCTAACCCATGCTGTACCTGCCCTGGGAGTGTTTGATGGGACAGTGTAGAGGGAGCTTTACTCTGTATCTAACCCGTGCTGTACCTGCCCTGGGAGTGTTTGATGGGACAGTGTAGAGGGAGCTTTACTCTGTATCTAACCCATGCTGTACCTGCCCTGGGAGTGTTTGATGGGACAGTGTAGAGGGAGCTTTACTCTGTATCTAACCCGGGATGTACCTGCCCTGGGAGTGTTTGATGGGACGGTGTAGAGGGAGCTTTACTCTGTATCTAACCCGGGATGTACCTGCCCTGGGAGTGTTTGATGGGACAGTGTAGAGGGAGCTTTACTCTGTATCTAACCCATGCTGTACCTGCCCTGGGAGTGTTTGATGGGACAGTGTAGAGGGAGCTTTACTCTGTATCTAACCCATGCTGTACCTGCCCTGGGAGTGTTTGATGGGACAGTGTAGAGGGAGCTTTACTCTGTATCTAACCCGGGATGTACCTGCCCTGGGAGTGTTTGATGGGACAGTGTAGAGGGAGCTTTACTCTGTATCTAACCCTGTACCTGCCCTGGGAGTGTTTGATGGAGTTTTACTCTGTATCTAACCCGTGATTCTGCAATGTACTTACATGTGGAAATCCTCGATGCAGTGGATCTGACTGGTAGCGTCCACAGTGAAGGGAATCCCATCCAGACACCGGTGACACACGACGCAGGTGAAGCACTGTGGGTGATAGGCTCTGCCCATTGCTCGCAGGATCCTGTCCATGATGGGTTTGGAGCAGACCGAGCACTGCTCCAGAGTGTTCTGAACAGGGAGAGAAACCAAACAATCAGAATCAACATACTCGCATCGAGCCGCCGATTCAGTCTGAAACTTCACCGTCATGTTTGCCGAGGGGATTATTTCTAACCCCAGCACACAATTTGCTCTCCTCCTCCTCCTCCTCCCCCGAGGCACCGCCTCTCGCTGGGGTACGGGATCCACTGGTGCTGCTACAACAACAACGTGCATTTATACAGCGCCATTAACGTAGTAAAACGTCCCAAGGGGCTTCACAGGAGTGTAAATCAGACAGAAACTGACACGGAGCCACATAAGGAGATATTAGGACAGGTGATTAAAAACTTGGTTAAGCAGTGTCTCAAAGGAGGAGAGAGAGGTGGAGAGGTTTAGGGAGGGAATTCCAGAGCTTAGGGCCCAGGCAGCTGAAGGCACGGCCGCCAATGGTGGGGTGAAGGAAATCAGGGATGTGCAAGAGGCCAGTGATTAACAGATAGCGACTTCAGAACGTCACAAAGCGCTTTACAGCCAATGAAGTACTTTTGGAGCCGAGTCACTGTTGTAATTTGGGAGATGAGGCAGCCAATTTGATAATGAGCAGATAATCTGTTTCCTCCGTGATGTTGGTTGAGGGATAAATATTGGCTCCAGGACACTGGGGAATATCACCATGGGATCTTCTCCGTCCACCTGAGAGGGCAGACGGGGCCTCGGTTTAACTTCTCATCTGTAAGACGGCATCTCCGACAGTGCAGCACTCCCTCCGCACTGGCACTGGGAGCGTCGGCCTGGATTCTGGGCTGAAGTTTCTGGAGTGGGGACTTGAACCCACGACCTTCTGACTCCGAGGCGAGAGAGAGAGAGAGAGAGAGTGCTGCCCAACTGAGCCACGGCTGACATCGTATGTCGAAGAATATTTTAGGCGGAGAGCGAGCGAGAACATTATCACAAAATAAATAACTTGCACAACAAACCGATTCCGGGGGCAAGTGGTTGGAGTGGGGTGGGGGGGGGAATGAGAAAGATTTCGGGTTACTGAGTCAATCGCCCACAAATGGCGGCTGTTGATTACTCTCTTGTCCCCTCTTCCATTTAAAATATAGTTTTTGGCCAATCTGCCAAAGTGAACACAGAGCAGCAGTAAGACAATCGGCCGCCAGGGAGCAGCATTGGCCCGGGTTAGACACCGTGTCGTGCCAGTGCCGAGGGATATGTGTGGCTGCAAATCACAACCTGGAGACAGTCGCTTGTTAATGCCCGTGTTAAAATAGCACATGGCACGTGTTAGGCTGGACACTGGGACACAGGGCTATCAACAAGGTTACACTCTCTCGCTCACTCACCCCAAGCTTTGAATGAGCCCTGCTGAGCGGTGACCCCACGATGGCCAGGCTGGGCGGTCTCGCACTGACGACGTAACCGGCCGCGGCACGGGACGCGCGCGACGTAACCGGCCGCAGTATGAGTTACGTCCACCGCAACCAGTTGCGCGGTACGGGGTTGCGTCCACCATAACCGCCTGCGCGTTGCGGGAGACTTACATCGTAACTGGCTGCGTGGTATGGGGTACTTACAATGTAACACGACTCGCAGTAAGACTTCTTGTCGATGGCGTAGAAGGGCTGTCCTCGCAGGCGGCAGCGGCAGGTCATGCAGGTGAAGCACTCGACGTGGAACACCTGGTCCATGGCGATACAGCCCGTCCCATCTCCCACCACGTTCTCCCCGCACCGAGCGCAGCGCCCTGACAAACGAGAAACGCACCTTTTAAACAAGCCCGAAACGCCAGCAACGAAAAAAATAAAATAAGCAGCGATTAGTCGCACTCCCAGGTCACGACAAGCAGGATCAAAGGGCAAGTGTTAGCTCCTACTCTTCACCTTTGACCTCAGAGAGGGAGGGTTGAATATTTGACCCCCGAGGCAACTGTGGGTTCGCTCTCGGTGGCTGGACGCACTGCCCAGCGCAGTCCTGAGCTACACAGGCCCAGGTTCAGTCGCCAGTCTGTCCTGTTAGCTGATCATAGTGATAAGAATCTTATAGCACAGGAGGAGGCCATTCGGCCCATCGTGCCTGTGCCGGCTCTTTGAACGAGCCATCCAGTTAGTCCCACTCCCCCTGCTCTTTCCCTGCAAATTTTTCTTTTTCAAGTATTTATCCAATTCCCTTTTGAAAGTTATTATTGAATCTGCTTCCACCGCCCTTTCAGGCAGCGCATTCCAGATCAGAACAACTCGCTGCGTAAAAAAAATTCCTCCTCATCTCCCCACGGTCCCTTTGCCAATTATATTAAATCTGTGCCCTCTGGTTCCCGACCTCCTGCCAGTGGAAACAGTTTCTTATCTACTCTGTATCTAACCCGTGCTGTACCTGCCCTGGGAGTGTTTGATGGGACAGTGTAGAGGGAGCTTTACTCTGTATCTAACCCGTGCTGTACCTGCCCTGGGAGTGTTTGATGGGACAGTGTAGAGGGAGCTTTACTCTGTATCTAACCCGTGCTGTACCTGCCCTGGGAGTGTTTGATGGGACAGTGTAGAGGGAGCTTTACTCTGTATCTAACCCGTGCTGTACCTGCCCTGGGAGTGTTTGATGGGACAGTGTAGAGGGAGCTTTACTCTATCTAACCCGTGCTGTACCTGCCCCGGGAGTGTTTGATGGGACAGTGTAGAGGGAGCTTTACTCTGTATCTAACCCTGTACCTGCCTTGGGAGTGTTTGATGGGACAGTGTCGAGGGAGCTTTACTCTGTACCTGCCTTGGGAAGGTTAGACAGTGACACTGGCCCCTGAAATGGAAAGTAATTCTATACTCCAGCACTAAGCTAAGTCCTGGAGCACCTACATTCCCTTGACCCTGGACCCTGGACACTCACCGAAATAATCCTCAGTCGGTGGGTTATTCATGTCATGGACCAGTTTCTTGGTGATTCGGTCGAGCTCTTCCTCTGGCCTGCTCGCTTGGGCTGGATTCCCTCCACAGGGCCCAAAAGAGGCCTGAGAACATAAAGGAGAAGCACATGAAATGGCAGTTTGGGGCAACCTCCCCTTTTAATAGACCAGGCCCACCCTCGCCCCCATCTTTTTTTTTTGGGGGGGGGGGGCGGGGGGAGGGAGGAGAGGGGGGGGGGGGGAGAAAAGAGAGAAAGAGTTCCCGATTTCCACTACCCTTTGTGTGGAGAAATGCTTCCTGATTTCACTCTAACTTTAAGGTTCTGCTCCTTGTTCTGGTTTCCGGCACCAGATGAAATAGCTTCTCTGCACTCAGCACCTGCCCTATTGAAGAAGGGACACGGTGGTGCAGTAGTTATGTTACTGGACTAATAACCCAGAGAACGGGAGTTCAAAACCCACCAGGTGAGTATGTGAGAATTTTAATTCAGTTTCAAAACAAAAATCTAACATTTTTTATCTGATCAGTAAAAGTGACCGTGAAGCTGTCGGATTATCTGAAAAACCCAACTGGTTCACTAATGTCCTTTAGGGAAGGAAACTTGCCGTCTTTACCCGGTCTGGGCCTAAATGTGACTCCAGTCCCCCACACCAACGTAGCTGACTCTTAAGTGGCCGAGCAACAGAAGGCCCGCCGCTGCACTCTCAGGGGGCAACTAGGGATGGGCAATAAATGCCGGCCTTGCCAGCGATGCCATTTTAAACACTGATTAGATCACCCACCTACAGTATCCCATCTTCCACCCCCTCCGTAAACTTCAGCTCATCCAAAACTCTGCTGCCCCGTATCCTAACTCGCACCGAGTCCCGTTCACCCATCACCCCCTGTGCTCGCTGACCTACATTGGCTCCCGGTCCGGGAACGCCTCGATTTTAAAATTCTCATCCTCGTGTTCAAATCCCTCCATGGCCCTCGCCCCCCTCCCTATCTCTGTAACCTCCTCCAGCCCCTACAACCCTCCGAGATCTCTGA